>NC_000079.6:42327567-42582567 GCF_000001635.26 Mus musculus
TATTGATATGCTTGCATTCAGAAGACTTTTTCACAAACCCTTCAATGAGAATATCCTCTCCCCATATAGTCAAGTTAAACAATTTAAATAAATAACTTCTGTGTGTGTATATGTACATAGACACATGTCGTCCTAGCAATTTTCATTTTTTGTCTCCCAAAGTCTTTCAATGCAATAAAAGGTGGACAGATGAATCAAAAATGTTTCCTTCAACCTAAATCTTCCTAGTTCATTTTTAATAACTTAAATGATCCTTTTAGGTTATTTTTAATTTAAAAAGTATTATATTTTTATTAACTCTTTGAGAATTTCATACCCCAAAACAATGAAATTTGATCATATTCATCTTTTACTCTTCTTTCTAGCCCCTCACAGATCCATCCCAACCTTATCCCTCCCAGCCCGACTTCAGATCTTCTTTTGTTTTTTAAATAACACACTGATTCCAGTTTATACTGTCCAAATACTCATGGGTGTGAAGCATTCATTAAAGCATGGCCAATCTTCCAAGGATCCTGGTCTTAAAGAAAGCCGAGTCTCTTTCCCCTAGAAGCCTTCAGAGGATAGTAGCCCCTCAGCTGAGAGAAGGCTCACAAGCCCTTCCCCGTTCTGTTCTGGAATGCTGACTGGCTTGATCTTGTGCAGATCTGATGCCGCCAACCACAGCAGCTGCGAGTTCATGGAGTGTAGTGGTTCTGTCCTGTCTAGTGATGCTGCTTCAATCTGGTCCTTCTTGACCCCTGGCTGGAGGAGATTTTTCCATGGTCTGTTTTGCCATGCTCCCTGATCCTGGGCTGGAGAGGGCCTGGCTGATATAATATGATCTAGGTGTCTCAGTTTTGTGGCTGAGCACTTCACAGATACTTTCTATGCTCTTCTAGCTTACCTCCCCCTTTTTTATTTCTTCACATGTTGCCACCCCCCTCCCAATCTAGGGAGGTTTAATATTACCACTCAGTACTACCATAGTTTGGAAAGTTTTCAAAGACAGTTCAGCACACGGGGAGAGGTGTTTCCATCCAATGCATACTGGGACTTAAACTCCACCCTGCTCTATCTGTTGTGAGTAGGGTTTCCTGGCTGACCATGTAAGTCAAAAGAGGAACTCAATCTCTAGTGAAGTCAGACTGTGTCAGAAGGAAGGAATACAGTGCACAGTGACTCTTCTCAGTGGAGCTGAAGGACAAGGCATGGCCCAGCCATGACTCATGGCACAAACTATGCAAGGAGGCACTACGGGACCTTTCTTCAGCAGGCAGTCCCTTCCCCCAAGGGGTGGGGGTGGGGTGCATGATTCTAAATATGGGAAGTAAAATTCCTGTGTAAAAAGGACAGATCTTTGTACATCATTGTCTACCTACTGTCATGGACCACGGGTGACTAGTTTCCCCTTTACTTTTGTTTATTCATAACATCTAGATTTAGGAATGTTGGCTGGCGTCTTTAACAGAAAACAAAACTCAGACTGACCTGTCTCCTATTAAAAATTCTGTTCTCCCCAAAGGGATATTCTTTGCTCTTTAGCTCAACAGATTATGGGTGTTCCTCTTTTGAGTTATTACTAGGCAAGATTGCCAAGGGACTTTACCTCTCTCTTTGGCTTGTCTGTGTCAAGGACACAGGGAGGACAAAGAGGGGGTGGGAGCCCTCCCCCACAAGCTAGAAGGTAACCTCTTCACATCACCACTCTGGAGGTGGCTCTGATTTCTGCCTCTTCTGTTTGTATTCCCCCTGGGGGCAAGACATCTCCAGGGAGTTTGTCTATCACTTTCTGGGTGGTAGGAGCCCTGCCAGCTCACAGTGGGAGACTCACAGGCGTGGTGGGACCTTGTCAACATCCTGAGGGTGCTCAAGCAAGGGCTTCCTCATTAAGTCTTTGTTTCAGAACCCAGGCATCTCATTAGGGTTTTTCTGTTGGAATTACAAGTATTTTTTTAAGTGGCTTAAAACAAAACAACAAAACAAAACAGGAACTGGGTGACAAGGTGGCAGTTTAAAACATATTGTAACCATTGAGACCTAGGAGAAAATATTAGAAACTTCCCACATCCCATGGAAGGAGTTACAGAAACAAAGTATGGAGCTGAGATGAAAGGATGGACCATGTAGAGACTGCCATATCCAGGGATCCACCCCATAATCAGCTTCCAAATGCTGACACCATTGCATACACTAGCAAGATTTTACTGAAAGGACCCAGATGTAGCTGTCTCTTGTGAGACTATGCCGGGGCCTAGCAAACACAGAAGTGGATGCTCACAGTCAGCTAATGGATGGATCACAGGGCTCCCAATGGAGGAGCTAGAGAAAGTACCCAAGGAGCTAAAGGGAACTTCAACCCTATAGGTGGAACAACATTATGAACTAACCAGTACCCCTGAGCTCTTGACTCTAGCTGCATATGTATCAAAAGATGGCCTAGTCGGCCATCACTGGAAAGAGAGGCCCATTGGACACGCAGACTTTGTGTGCCCCGGTACAGGGGAACGCCAGGGCCAAAGGGGGGGAGTGGGTGGGTAGGGGAGTGGGGGTGGGTGGGTAAGGGGGACTTTTGGTATAGCATTGGAAATGTAAATGAGCTAAATACCTAATAAAAAAAATGAAAAAAAAAAAAAAAAAAAAAAGAAACTTCCCACAGGAAATGTTACTAGGCACCAGGATGTTAAGTCAAAAGTACAGGATGGGATTTCGTACCCTGACTATCCCGAAGAATATTAAGAAGCATTATCTCTGTAAAGTTAGCAAGATGAAGTCAGCTTGGCAGAAGCACCCCAAGGCTGATTCATCTGAAGTCTCTAAAAGTTAGCTATGCTCCTTAGCACAAGATAGGCTGTTTGCAAGATTGCTCTGGAGAATGGAAAGACATATTAGACCCTATCTTAACCTTTGGGCAGCTCATATTCTACCTAACTAGCAACTAGGGGTGACCTCCTAAGAGTCTTTTTCTTTAATCTTATTTTTTATATACGTACTTATATTAACAAACTAAATTCTAGTGCTTGCTGGTACATATAGATCAGGTTAGATGCCAGAGACCTGGCAGACATATTTCCAAGTACTTTCTATAACCCTATGTCACTCTGGTGGTTTTCTCATCTCCAACTCTACATTAATCACAGAGACATAGCTGGGGAGACAGTGGGAATGCATTATGTGAAAGAAATCCAAAGCAGTTACTTCCCTATGATGCTCGATAGCCAGATGCTGTAGGCTGGTGGAAACTACTAGGCATTCATTCATTTTCTTCTCAGTGTGATCGGACTATCCCTAGGGAAAGGCTCTCTTCTGGAGTGGTACCAGGAGCAGTATGATCTGCATCCCAGAGAGGTTTCCATGGTCTGTGAAACTCTGATACTTCTGCTCTGAAAATGCTGCACAGACACTCAGCAAGCTGTGTACTGCCCATCGAAAGCATGTGGCTTATTATTGTCCCAGCGAAGATCTATTGACACTTAAACTTGGGTATTCTGTTCTGGAACCAGTTGACCTGTGGTGCCAAGTGAAGACAAAATAAAATAAAAAAATAAATAAATAAATCTACCAAGTAACCATACCAAAACTCACCAGTCCCAAATCTATGTGATCTGCTTGATTGCAAGATACATTGATAGAGATTTCTGTCTATTTTACTGATTGCATCAATATTTGTTAGGTAACAGAGTCTAGGTTAAGGATGAAAATGTTAACGTTAGTGACTTTGCCTTTTGAGAAAATGCGACTTCATTGGAGGACAGCACAGGAGGAAACTACTGAAAGGGGAAATGAGATATTAGTGTAGAAATTTTCAGTGAGTGAAAATGTGTGTGTGTGTCCTGTGTGTGTGTGTGTGAGTGTGTGTGTGTGTGTGTGCACAGCAAGGTCAGAGATTAACACTAGCTTTCTTCTTTTACTGTTTTCCACTTTAGTGTTTCTGAGACAAAGTTTCTCCCTGATCCTGGCATTTATGGATGGAACTAGATTAGCTAGCCAGCAAAGCCCCAGGATCCTCCTGTCTCTGCCTCCCAAACTGTGAGATTACAGATGTATGCCTAGATTTCCACACAGGTACTGGGGATCCGATTTCAGATCCTCATGTGTATCACCTACACTCCCCAGCCCCCCCGATTTTTGTTTACATACTTTTTAAAATTATTATCACCATATTTGCCTTTTCAATTGTCATATAATAATTGTACGCACTTATAGGTTATACAGTAATAGCCCTTCACTCCCGTCAGATAGCATCTCATGTGGCCCAATCTGGCCTTGAACGCTCAATCCTCTTGCCTCTACCTCTACAGTGCTGAGATCACAGATATGTCTCACCATGCCTAGCTTGTGGAATTCCAGTGCAAGCAGCAATTTACCACAGTTGAAGAGTGCATGGTTTGCTTGTCTGTTGCTGTGGTGAAACACCATGGCCAAAAGAACCTTAGAGAAGAAAGAGTTTATTCTGGCTTATAGTTTCAAAGACAGATTCCATAATGGCTGGGAAGGCATAGCACGGTAGCAAGTACAGGAAGTTAACTGTTTTTTACCTAAGCATAGGAAGAAGGGGTCAAAGAGGGAGAAGGAGAGAGCACAGGAGTAATTCACCTTCCAGCTCCAGGTCCTTCTCATTCATTTCTTTGTATTTGAGATCCTTCTAACTCTTCTCCTAGTTCTTCATAAAATAAGCAATGGTTTGAAACAGAGAACTTTTTTGTTGTTGTTTTTTCTTATCACTTAATAGCAATTGGTGGGTACTTAGCATGTAATAGGTGACGATTTTTATATATGGTAAGAATTATCAACGTATATTAATTCTACACAATAGTGAGTTTTTGTGACCCATTGTACTGGCTAGTTTTGTGTCAACTTGACACAGGCTGGAGTTATCAAGGAGAAAGGAGCTTCAGTTGGGGAAATTCCTCCATGAGATCCAGCTGTAAGGCATTTTCTCAGTTAGTGATGAAGGGGGAAAGGCCCCTTGTGGGTGGGACCATCTCTGGGCTGGTAGTCCTGGATTCTATAAGAGAGCAGGCTGAGCAAGTCAGGAGAAGCAAGCCAGTAAAGAACATGCCTCCATGGTCTCTGCATCAGCTCCTGCTTCCTGCCCTAGTTCTGGTCCTGACTTCCTTTGGTGATGAACAGCAGTATGGAAGTGTAAGCTGAATAAACCCTATCCTCCCCAACTTGCTTCTTGGTCATATTTATGCAGGAATAGAAATCCTGATGAAGACACCCATTTACACATAGAATGTGTCTATTCCTGTTTTTTTTTTTCCATCTCCTCACCACTGCTCTTCATCCTGATCTTTCCTCTGTATGCTTCCCAGTCCCTAGGAGCCCTTCTTCTAGTTTTACATTATCTTCACTTATTCTTATTTGTTATTGTTTATTTCCAACAACAGAATTGTTTGTGGTAAACTCTTTTGTTTGGATGAACTGTCAAAAGTGTGAGGAAAAAGGCAAATCATCTCTTAAGGAACAAAGGGTGGTTTCTACATTGTCCCAAAGGCGGGAGTAGATTTTGCCAATGGAAGACTGTTTTATTTTCCAAATAGTATGAGGCTTTTGATTGTGGGTGGGGTTGTAAGAGCTATGGCAAAGATGCATATCTTTGCAGAGTAGAGAAAAGAGCAGTCTGAAATTTGAGACAGTGGAAATGTAAGAAGAAGAGGAGGAAGAAGGAGGAAGAGGAGGAAAAGGAGGAGGAGGGGGAGGAGAGGGGGAAGAGGTGGGAGGAGTAAAGTCATGTATCAAATAGGTGCCGAGGAGAGAGAAAACTGCCAAACAAAGTTGTCAGTGTGTTTGCTGTAGTGTTTGTGACAGTAACTTGTTCTCAGTCCTCATACAGAAGTCTGGAGTGAGGCACTCTGTGATTAATGTAGCTTTTGTGCGTGCTTTGGGGTAATGTGAGGTTCCGTGTGGGTTGAGCTGGGAGTGAACCAAGCAGTCTTCGTGGCATGATGCACTCCCAATGATCTCACTCTCTCCTGGGCTTTGGAAGTGGGTGTCTGCCCGCTCTCTGTCCTTTCACCCTGCCTCTCCAGTGAGCTCTTCACCAAGTAGTGTAAATGATACTTTTTAAGTCTCCTAAATTAAGCTGGGCCCTGTGGTCATGAGAACATGCCCACTCTTCTTCTGAAGACGTAGGAAGATGACAAGTTCAAGGTCAGCCTAGGGTACTGACATAAATTGAAGAACCAATTTCACAATAAGAATAGGGCTGAAGATGTAGCTCACGGACAGACTATTTGTGGAGCATGCTTTAAGTCTTAGGTTGGTAGCAGTTGATTTAAATCTACTTAAAACTTTCCCATAGTACTCAACTTGATTGGAACTACATCCCTGTCTCTAACCATGGATGAGTCCCTAGGTGATGAGTTCCTGGCTTCTCTGAGCTCTGCTGTATCCCTTCCTCATGAGCTGTATACACAGTTCTACTCCTGGTTGTCTGAACAGCAGGGACTCTTGGTCATGCCAGACATCTGGACTTGTTACCTGCTTGGCTATGATCATTGGCCTCTGGATGCCCAACTAACTCACCTTTCCTTTCTTGCAAGTCTGTGTCAAGTGGCATGGTTTAGGGAGGGTAGCATGCTTGTTCCCCCTTTTTGAAGAAGCCTTCTTCCCTGTGCATCCTCCACCCACATCTTGCTCCCATCCATTCCCATAATTTGTATATCCACTCATTTTCTGCCTGCCCCCACTAGAATGTAAATTCCAGGGGCACTGGGTATTATC
The DNA here is from genome assembly GCF_000001635.26 of Mus musculus. Classification (NCBI taxonomy): domain Eukaryota; kingdom Metazoa; phylum Chordata; class Mammalia; order Rodentia; family Muridae; genus Mus; species Mus musculus. The sequence continues at coordinate 42,334,276 of NC_000079.6, forward strand.
AGTGTACTGTATTATAGGACTAGAGCCTAAAAGATTCCTTGACATAAGGTAGGAAGTGGATATAAGATTGTATATGGTGGGATCATAGACTAAGGAAACAAACTTACAGTACAGAGAAGAACCTAGCCAGCCACCAAGCTTCCTTCTGCAGATTCCTATCAATAATGACAGGGAGTTGTTTACAAACAATATCATCCATTTTTCTCTTATCTTCGGCATAGGAGGTATAAATACTTAATCAGTGGCATGTTTTATTAAATGGACCTTTGGGGACAGAGAAGAGGGCATGGGTCTAGCTCCTCCTCTGAGACACATAGATTTTGAACAGCTAAGATTTCAAGTCATTGGAGCCTGGGGAAGGCAATATGGGTGTGTCTGTCTGCCTATCTGTGTGTCTTGATTGCCTGTCTGTCTGTGTCTGTGTTTCTGTGGAAGGCTTATCTGTGCTTCCATAACACGATGCCCAGGCACACATTCAGGTACTTAGGACCTCTTTAGGCTGGACCATTAGAGAACAAAGTACAGCTGCAAGATTCAGGGCAGAGCAAAGAACGAAGAATAAGAGGAAAACAGGAAAGGATGTGTAGCTGAAGATGGATCCTGGATTTCATACAACACATATACATTTATGTACACACCTAAGTACATACCTGTGTGCATACACACGTGTGTGCTGTTTGCACGTATGTGAGGGAATGAACATACAAGTGCATTTGCCAGGTTGAACAGCAACAGCGACCTATTTTTCCTTGTGCATTTTGTAAATTAGCTTTTTTTTCTCTTGTCCCTCTCACATGTGTCCCCAACTATGAAGAGAAACCAGAGCACTTGCTAGAAAGTTTGTTTGCTTCAGCCACCACTTCAAAGAAAGATATGCATGGGAACCACTATAACAACATGGTCACCAGCTGCTGAGTGGAGTGCCTCAGCTTATGAAACTCAGCAGAGCTTAGAGTGTTCTACTTAAAAGGAAACACTAGGTAACCTGGAACTTTCTGCGGCTTATAAATACTACTCCTTGTTGTTTTGTCTCTCACAGAAACCCATGTGGAGCCATGAGTAGAGTTGCCGTTTCCTCTAGAGAGTAATGAACTGAAGAAGAGTAGAAAGGCAACCAGACCAGATTCTAACTATCTTTGACAATGTAGCAGCACACAGCACGGTGCTATAATAAATCCCTGAAAGGTTAGAATGGAGGCAGGCATTCAAGACAGCAATGGGAAGCGCTTGCAAATGTATCCTGAGTCTCCTTTTAGAATGTTATATGTTTGAAAGTGAATTGTCAGATTTAAGAGCTTATTTCTTTGGGGGGGGGAATAGAGATCAAGTGCACAACCTCCATAAGAAACTCTCCCCATTTTTGTAGTAGGTTGATAGCTGAGAAAAGGATGGAGGAAGTATGCTGATGCTCAAGCGGATTGGGAGGAAGCAACACCTCTGATAAAACCAACTCGAGTAAATCAAGAGAAAATCAAGAGAAATCAAGAGAAAGCAGAAAAAGAAGGGGACATGAAGTACAGAAGGGCGCTCAAAACATTTTCTTTTCCTCCATTAGATTTGCTGTACTGTAACTGTAAATAACTGTAGTTATCACTTGTACTCCAGTTTCTTCTCTCTTCTTAATACGAAAGCGAGTGATGAGTTGGTTTGCATACACACAGGGATGGGGATTGTTAAGATGGACCCCAGTGATCTAGAGGTGGTATAATAGGTTTGATTTCCATCTGAGGTTAAGGGGAGTCTGTTAGTATTCCTTCTGTGGGTGGCTTTATGTGCCCCAGTGATGGGCTCACTAACTCATCCATATAAGATTTGTCAACTAGACAGCCCACAGTGCATGTGCTTCCCTGGTTTGCAGAGTAAAGAAGTCAAAACAAACACCAGTGGGCCCCATGGATATGGGTCACTGGGACAAAAGGAAAGGAACAGGCTTCAGTAACTATGTAGTGTTATCTCTTCCCAGGCTGTGCTCTTGGCGTTGACTGCCAGGAGGCCCAGAGGCCAGTGGAGTTCCCGCCATACATCATCGGCTCATCCCTTCTTGGAATTCCTTCTTCTCCCATTCATTCATCCACCTCTGCCGATTTCCTCTGTAACTCTAGAAGTTGAGTCCCAAGGGCGTTTTAGAGTAGCTCTCACATCTTAGGTGAACAAGCTGACAACTGCCTTTGCTCTTACTTTACTTCGAATGTAAAAGAAGTGCTCTGTGCTGATGTAGCTGATAAGAGCTTGGCAGGCTGGTATGAATGACACAGAAAGCCAAGGCATCCGAGTCCAGTGTTTTCACGTCCTTCATCCTTATCTCTCCTAATAGAAACGCCTATTTATTTGTCTTCCACTCAGCAGTGAGCTCCTTGAGGCCCTGTATCCCAGCATCCAGCACTGTTCTTGGCAAACATGAGGAGCTCAACAACTATTTGTAGAGTAAATTGAATGAGATTATCTAGGTTCCCATGAGATCATCCCATGAAATTCTATGCCTAGGCAACTCCTCAGGAACATTCTAGAAGGGCAAGAGAGAACACCCCCTCCTGCCACCAGGATAGAGACTGCATCTCATTCAACTCTATACCCTGGAGTACCATGTTTGCTTAAGGAATGAATGAAGGTCTGTCATCATTCAAAGGCTGGGAATGGGAGAGTCTCGTCCCATTTTTAGCTTGGCAGATACTCAGAAGACCAATACAGGTGTGTAAGGCAGTTGTTTCTGAAAGCATAAGAATAGAAACACTTTCTACTGTGCCTGTTGAGTTTCTAAATGGTCGACAAGAGCTAAATCATTCAAGAAGTGGCCAAAGGGCCCAAGGACAATGCCTGATTAATCTGGATACAGGATATCAAAGCATCACGAGTATGTCTTTAGCAACAACAGTTTATTTTGCCCGTAGGAAAACCATCTAGGAGACCTATGACCAAATAATGATGCTACAGGGACAGAAAATGAACTTCACTAAAAAAAAAAAGGAAGTGAAAGATGAAAGGAAGAGTTTGGGGTTGTGGGTATAACTCTGTGGTTCCAGGAGTGTTTAGTATGTGTGAGGTCCAAGGTTCAATCTCCCTACCACATTCACACACACACACACACAGACACACACACACACACACACACACACACACACACACACACACAGAGTCTAAGACTTATAAATGTATGTATCTTGAGACTTTACTTCACATAGACTCTTGTTAAAACAAATTTAGTCTGCATTAACAAGTTAAGGATGAAAGCTAAACACACAAAAGAATGACCAGGAAGTAAAAAAAAAATAATAATTTTTTTAAAAAATCTGATCTCTTGGATGAGAAATCATTTGTAAGCACAAAAACAGAAAGCCAATTAGAAAAAGAACACTTTGATTTTTTTTTTTTTTCTATTTAGAAGACATGCAGACCTTTTTATTTCCTTCTGGAGCCTCTGCTGCTATATTTTCCATAATAACATGCATGCCTTTTGAAATCAGGAGTGAGCTAAGACAGGCTTTTGACAGTTAAACCAAAGTAGGGGAAACTGGATGTGTTTATTTCATTATATCTCATATCATCAGATAGCATACTTACTGAGGTCTTGGTAACTCTTGGTTGGGCTCTACCCCTGCCCCCTTGCTGTTATGTGTCCACCCTGACTTCATAAAGATGGACATGGAGGACATAGCAAAAATACTGTGTAATTTGTTTTTGATTCTGAGCCTCAAGGAAGCATCTATATTCCTAAGTGAACCGCATCCCAATTATCTCAAGGTTCGTTTATGGAGGAGACACACGGAGGACCGACCACGTGTAGCTGGATGCTTTCATTTTGTTCTCTTTGCCGACATTTCCCTCTTTTCTTTTCCTACTAACGAACCTCATTCACTTATTAAGAACCAACTCAGAAATTACTCAGAAACCTTTCCTAACAGGAAAGGCTCCCCTCCCTGTAGACCCAGAGTTTAGCAGTGTCACCTTGTACCTGCTAGTTCAGTGTGGGTCACTTTATAGACAGTGACCCCATGGAATCCATGACAATTTATCTTTTTTTAACCACCAGCATTCATGAAACACCTGGAACAGAATGAAGACTTGCCTGTTTTGTGAATAAATAAATGAATAGGTGATGCCGTGAAAAGGAAAACAAGAAACTGATTAAGTTTCTCTAGAAAGACTCTTACATTTTGAAAGGCAGAATATATGAAGCAATCTTTTAGCAAGTTGGTCTCAGAAATAATCTCTTTTTCATATCACATTGGCTTTATGTCTTTAACCTTTCAGGCTTTGGAACCTAAAAGGATGTAGTTGAGAAGCATGGCATCTACCAAATTACATCAAGAAGGAAGGTGGAGGGATATATATATATATATATATATATATATATATATATATATATTTTTTATCCATTCAAGAAGTATTATATACTTCACCTTCCCAGAACTTCTGGGACTTGAACCTCAATAGCTTCACTTATTCATATGAACTGACATGTTTTTATGGCAATTATATTTTATTTGTGCCCCTGAACTGTGACCAGAGCTCCCTTTGTGTTAGGTCTTTAGTGCCAGAGGGGGAAGGTCTATATGAATGTCCCTTGGTCAGTTGGTGGCCCATGGGTAACTCTAATGGGGTTGCCCAATGCCTAACGCTACCATTCTTCCTACCCTTGCATCTCCAATCACAGCCCTGGAAGGTGCCTTTCTCTATTCTAACTTTACCATTACTGTTTTCAGGTAGTGAGAGGAAGCATATTTTCATGACTCACTAATATAGCCATATATTGGTGGTTTCCACTACCTGAAGAAGAGAGAGAATTCTTATCTTCTGGGAGAACGAAATTCAATGAACCAACAAAGGCAGCAATGGGCTATTATCGGAGCCCTTCAAGGCTCTTCAAAACACTGTACTCACAGTGGAAACGCAAATCCCTCTGACCCTTCAGGGTTTATAAGGGAAGTTCTGAGCTTCTCAAGGGTCAACCAGGCAGAGATTCTTGTTGGCTCCCTTGTCAAAGTTTGAGAGGGTGAGCACAGTGAAGAAAGGCCCCACAGGTCACCTCCCCTGGGCAGGGAATGCACAGCTGGCCTGTGCTGCAGATAGCACAGGGCATGAGTGAGTGTGTGTGTGTGTGTGTGTGTGTGTGTGTGTGTGTGGTGGTGGTGGTGGTGGTGGTGGTGGTGGTGGTGGTGGTGGTAGTTTTGTAGCAGCCCAAGAGTTTAATGGATGTGCAAAGCCAAATACTTGCAGTCTCTTCTACTCTCCAAATTACGTATTTGTATATTCCTTCCCTGTGTACTTATTTAAGCAGAAATGGGAGGCTGCAGTCTAAATTTACGCCTGGATAGTTCCTGGCAGGTGAAGTGACCTATTACCTGGCAGCCATCAGGGGCAGAGCTTGCCTAAAGGCTGACATAATCTCACATGCCTCCAGACAAATGAATAAACAAAGGAGGAGCTTGGACCAGTAGCCATAACAAAAGAACACACTGAGAAGCAGCAGGAGGCTGCCAAACCACTGAAGAACATTTCTGTTGTTCTGCAGCTCTGCCTCCTAATCCTGGAAGCATCTAGAAAAAGCCCTGGAATATAACAGGTAATTGTGTTCCACCTGCTCAGTGGCAAGGCCAGGATGGTGAGGATAAAGGACTGAAACAGTGCAGAGGAAGACAAGCTTGGTCCAGACCATCATCTCTGTGCTGATGAGGCTGCTTCCTCTTCACCTCCAGCAGGGAGGTTTGGCCTCTTGATGGATGGAGTCTGAAGTCCTTCAGGGCCATTGGAGTGGCCATGCTTACTTTCTCCTCTGCAGGTCCATTTCAGAGATTTTTCTCTTCCCAGTTAATTTTGAGTTGCTCCATCAAACCAACCCTTAGTGAGGCCTCAAGGAAGCCACTGCAGGCAGATAACGCTGTCAATTATCAACACTGTCTGCTCATTCAGATGGTTAGTGGTCTACACAAATACAAGGAGCTTCAGAGTATCACATAAGTTGTAGTAAGGAATGCTTTAAAGGCTTACATCAGGCCAAGGCTTTGGCCAGATTTTTGTGGGTTACTACTACTACAATATCCTAACAGATATTTTATTAATTTCTTTTATTATTTTACATATAAGGATATTTTGCCTGAATATATGCCTGCATACACAACCTGTATGCAATGCCCACACAGGCCAGAATGGCACCTTCTAAAACAGTTCTATTACAGATATCTATGAGCTGCCATGTGGGTGCTGGGAGTTGAACCTGGGTCCTTTAACTGCTGATCCAGCTCATCTCTCCAGCAGGTGGAGAAAGTACACCGAAGCAATGGGGTTAAAAGCTATTTCCAAACTCATTTCTTCCAGCTCGTTCTGGCAGAATCCTTGTTTGCCACTCCACAACCCTCTCAATTTAGCAGAAGCAATCCCAGAAGTTAGAGGACTGCCTAAGATCATACAGAGAGTCGCCTGCAACATAGCTGTAATCAACTGACTCACTTAAGCAGATAGAGTTCTGCTATCTAAGCAGAGAAGGCCCGAACATACTATACACATCTAAACTTGATACCATGAGTCTGGGGGTTTGATTTCTCTCACAATCATCATAGAAATTCCAAAAGTGGTCATGGTAGGGCTGATTTGCAAAGCTGATGGTGTAGCCAGAACCCCAACATCTGTTCATTCCTGTAGGCACTTCCCAGATAGTAAGCAAAGCATAGGGTTTCTTTCCTCTAACTCTGTTCTCAGCTATGGTCTACTAAAGTAAGCCCCTCTTGGCTTCTAGTTCCACCTGCCTTGCAATTGGCTCTCCATCTGGCTGTTGAGATGGGAATTGGTGAAAAGTAAGACCAGGATGAGTTAGGGTGTGGCTGTCTTTTGCTATTTTGTGGATTTGTCTTTCGTCTACCCTTTCCATTGCTTTTTTTCCACCCTTTCAACTCCCTAACACTAGATAAGAGAGAAAGGAGGATAGAAGGGAAAGGAAAGAGCTCCCCAAATAAAGTCATGGGTCAGAAAGTGGGTGATGCTATTGTTGGACTACTTCTACAGATTAGGGGCATCAAGTACCCTGGGGCAAGTATGGTCTTTCCTGTCACGATATCTAATTTTTTTCTTGCTGTTGTTTCTTCTTTGTGCACAACTACTTAACAAACTATAACCAATAACAGCGAACCACCAACCACAAACTACCACCCAGCAACAACCAACCCACCCTGCCTTTTGAAGCCCTAACATTTATCTACCCTCTGAAAAGTCCACAGAATTCTGCAGAAACTATGGGTAGCTGGCAAAGTTATACCTTTGCTAAAGCACGAGGCAAATCATTGTCAGCTGCTTCATAGAGTCTGAAGCAGCCCCATATCCCACACCTGGGATTAAAACAAAAACATATTCTTATAATATTTCTGTTTTTTTCAAAGACACCAAAGTTCCAAAATTGTCACTCTGTTAGGGTCCTGGATAGCAGCATATAAATGACAACAGGGGTGGCTAGAATGGCAATTTTTAGTGTTTCTGAGAATCTTAGGTCAGAGACCTCTTCTTTGAAAGGCAAAAACACAATGATGTTTGCAATGAAAAATGTTGATGGAGGAGCTCCCATGAATACTGGAGCATGTCAGGGACAGCTCACAGGGAGTTCTAGTTTTTGCGAGCTGCACTTCCCCTTCACAATCATTTATTGAACATCTATTTTGTCTAAGAATATATAAAGATAAACAATGAAAGAACTCTACTCTTAAAAACCTTATGGTTGGGTGGTAGAAAAAAAAAGGATACTAAGAAACAGGTGTCTGTCTTCTACCTGAAATTATTGCTAGAACTTTGGCCACACTGGCTGTGTGCCAGATGGACTTGCACCCAATAGAAAACAAAACAGAGGAAAAATATTTTCAAGGTTCCTGGTTTGGGAGGGGTAGAATGGGAACCACAAAAAAAAAAAAAAAGAAAAGAAAAAGTTCAGAGAGAGTGAACCCAAAGGCAATGAGTTTAGCCCTGTATTTTATAGATAAGGAAAACAAGGCTGAAGTGAAAATGACTAATGACTTGTGCAGGCTGCTGGGGCAGCAGGACCTCTAGGACCAATCTGAATGACCTTTCTACCCCTCTCATGTAAATGCAAGCCACACCATAGGTTAAGTAAAACACTAAACTCCCTTGGACTTCGTTTCCCTATCTACCAATAATTAACTATGTTGGGGCAGCCATAACACATCATTATGAATTCTATGGTTAGCTTTGTGCAACCTCTGGAGCCCTCCATGTCAGAATCCACAGAGACACTTCCTTCAATGTCCTATACCCCACACTCCAAACTTCTGGTTTGAGTGTTCTGGAGTAAGCACGGGTAGATGAAGTTTTGGTGAACTAGTACAGTTCTCTTCTCTTCAGTCAAAGCTGTGGGGATAACAGATACCACTCCTTCCATTCAGTAGCTGATCATGACATTTATTTGTTGTGTGAATTTCTTGACCAATGCCCCAACTTTAGAAAAGCCAGCCAGTATTCCAGTATTCTATTTCCATGTCTGTCTGTCTTTCTTCCTTTTTTCTTTCTTTCTTTCTATCTTTCTTTCTTTCTTTCTTTCTTTCTTTCTTTCTTTCTTTCTCTTTCTTTCTTTCTTTCTTTCTATCTATCTTTTCTTTCTTTCTTTCTATCTTTTCTTTCTTTCTTTCTTCTTTCTTTCTTTCTTTCTTTCTTTCTTTCTTTCTTTCAAAATCACTGAACAGTGGAAATAGACTGAGAGGGGTTACTTGGGAGCCTTCTGGGATGGCATAAATATTAGCAGTACACGATTATGCAGTCTTTTCAAGACTTACTGAATTCTAAAACCAAAATCTCTATGTTGTACATGATCCAAACATACTTAAATCAAATGAATTAAAATTGAAAATGAAAAGAGAACAACTACTTACTCTGAATTCCCTTATAGGTAACACAAAGGCATTCATCAGGAACCAGAAGAGCTTCTCGGGAGGGTGTCAGGGTTTGAATGACACTGTCTCCCGCAGGCTCAGCTATTGGAACACTTTGCTTCCATTTGCTGGCCCTGTGTGGAGAGGTGCTATGGCCTTGATGGAAGAAATTGTGTCATTGGGGGTGGGCTTTGAGAGTTCATAGACCCTCCCTACTTCCAGCTCCCTCTGCATTGTGTCTGAGATTAAGTATGTCTCTCCCCCCTATCTCCCACAATGCACCACCAGCCCTATCTGTCTGGGCTCTTCCTCTGGAGCCAGGAGCCCAAACAAACTCTTGCTTCTGTGAGTTGGTTTTGGTAGTGGTGTTTTATCACAGCAACAAAAAAGAAACGAATTCAGAGGAATGCTGCCAGAGGCCTCAGAACATCCTCTACTGGGGCCTGGGAAGTGACTCAGTCAATTACCTATCAAACAGCTTGAAGCTCTTAAGTCAGATTCCCAGTATATCTGTAAAATATGCAGATGCGGCACAGCAAGGTGGTGATAGGAGGATTCCTGGAGCTCGCTCCACAGTGAGTCTAGACAGTCCGTGAGCAGAGAGAAACCCATCTCAAAGCTAAGGATATGAGCTAGCTATCAAGGAACACATGCTTGGCCTCCACCCACATGTACCCACATGCACACATGTGTACTCACACACAAAGAAAATCCTCTAATGCTAACAACTTCTACTTTCAAAAACTTTTTCCTCTTAATTTTTTTTTTTAAAAATTGGAATTGTACATATCTATGGGACACAGTGCAGCAGCGCACAACACTTGCATACAGCCTTTACTGATCAGATCGGGAAAATGGCACATCTGTTCTGTTGCCTCACACAGTTAGCAAATTCTCTATCATTGGTAGTCTGAAACCTTTGATGTATTGCCAACCACGGGAACACTACCTAGCTACAGAACATATTCCAGAACTCTACTTCTAAAAGGAAGTAAATCCCCTCACAGCTTCCGCACATGCGCGGAGGATGGGAAGAGATACTGCTATGGCTCAGGCACGTGGTCTTAGAACAACTGTCCACCCATCTACACCTCGATGCTGTCTTGAAGAGGGCTGAGACATATCATTGGTAAGAACCACAGGGCTTCCTCATCCTGCTCTTCCCTTCTCTCCCACTGATTTGCTCCATAAAGACATCTCTTCCTTCATTGCAGGTGTCTTACCAAGGCTGCTTGATTAAGCACACATTCATTTCTTCATTTCACATTAAGTATCTGTAGCTACCCTGAGCTGGGCACAAGCACACGCATGCCTGTCCACATTGGAGGAAGGGGTTGGCATTTGTAGCTGGAGAAGTAGTGACAAGAGAGGCTTAGGGAAGGAACAGGCCAGGGTTCTACCCTGCGCTGAGACATCTGGACTTGGTCCTGAAATAAACTATTCTGGCTTTTTATGACTGTATTAAATTTTACATTCAGAAGCAACAAGCTTTGCAGTGTTTTTATTTATTTCGAAACAGAGGAAGTACCCAGTAATTTCTGCCACCTAACCATGCCCACTTTGGGGAGTGGATGGCCCCCTAATATGGGTTTGATACTCCTCTGGAATGTCTCATTCTCTACAGCTTTCTCCCAAGTGATGGATGGGATGTGATCTGAAAGTGTTATCCAAGAAAACCTTTGCATCAGTGTTTTATGTCAGCAATGGGATGAAACTGGAACAGGATTTTAGGCTTCTGGACCCTCATGATTGCTTTTGCGCTGGCTTCCATTTGGGGTCTTGGTTCTTCCTCTGGAGAACCGAAGCTGGAATGCAGGGCAGCATCACTCTCCATGGGTCTTGCCTGACACAGCTATAGCTGGCAGCAAGGTTAAGAATATCCCCAAGTGCCTGAATCCAAGGCCAAAAGTCCACATAGTACAAGAATGTGGAGATGGCTCATGGTAAAGGGATTGCTACACAAGCGTGAGGACCTTAGTTGAGTGTCCTGATCCCGAGTGAAAAGCCTGGAATGAGGTAGTCCAATTATAATCCCAGCACTGGGAAGGAGAGACAGACAAGAGGGCTCTTTCAGCTCTGCCTAACTCTTGAGCCCCGGATCCCAGTGACCTACCCTGTCGTGACAAAGACTGTCTCCCAAAGAAAGACTCTCAAAGCTGACCTCTGAATTTCATGCGAGGTGTACCCGCGCATACCCACCCCTAACAGAAGTTAATGGGAATCACTAGGTTACTCAGACCTCTTACTCTCTGGCTGATTCTCTCAAGATCAACACCATTTTGTACACCCCTGGGATCTATTTATTTATTTATTTCATTTTGTCTTGGGGTTTCTGTTGCTGTGATAAAATACCACGACTACAAACGATTTAGGGAGGAGAGGCTCTATTTCCCCTCAGACAGGGGAGGAACCCGGAGGCAGGAACTGAAGCAGAGGCACGAAGGAGTACTGCTTACTGGCTTACTCCTTGTGGCTTGCCCAGCCTGCTTTCTTATACCGTCCAGGACCATCTGCCTAGGGGCCCCACCCACAGTGAGCTGGGTCCTCCCACATCAATCATTAATAAAGAAAAATGCACCACCTGCTTGCCCTGAGTCCAATCGAGTGAGGACACCTTTTCTTTTTTTCTTTTGAAACAAGAGTTTCATGGAGCCCAAAACGGGCCTTGAACTTGATATACCTGACCCTTTTTGTTTTTACTTGCCAACTGCTGGGATTGTAGGCTTGTCTCACTAGGTTCAAGCTTAGCTCGGAAAAAAAGAAAATTCAATCAATCTAAAGGATCATAATATACAAACAGTGGTACTTCAGAATTTATATTGCAGTTTTCTGGAAATTTCTTTGATGGCTAGCAAGGAAGAAAGGATTTTTGTGCTTGCAAATTCCACCGAGTTTCATCAATGTGTCTGAAATGGCCTTATTGCTAATCACACTAATGTAATTCTGGACCTTTCTACTCCTCAAACGTCAACCTAGGCCTGTCCAATACAGTGTTCAGGGGAGAAGGGGTTTCTCTGATTTATTTTATAGCAGGGGTGAGTTCGAGACTGAAAGCTGCCTCCGGACATTTAGAAGATTTAGAAGAAGGTCCTTGTCCCTCAGGACCATACAGGGAATGGCTACTCAGCTGTGATTTGTAAATTAAGAGAGTGTTCCAAATGACAGGCTATATATTGGCATCACCGGCTGGCTGATCCATTGAAGATTCTTCATGGAAATGTATGGTTGGTCCCAGCTTTGCAAATCTGGATTGCTGGTGGATGAAGGGGAGCCTGGGAGATGGTCCAGATCACAGTATGCCTCCAGCGGTGCAGGCACGCACAGCGAGGGAGCCTGTGGAATAGGGTGGATATTTTCTTTCCTCCCTGCCTTTAAGTTACCTTACTATCCTCTCGGCTGGCTGGAGTTTTCACAGTCTCCTTGTTACCTACTGGAGCTAGGCATCTCCCCTTTGATTATATTAACTAATTATTAACTTCAAAGGGTGGATGATTGCTTCATGGTAATAGCACTGCAGGGGGCCTCGAGATGCCTCAGTTTGATAGGCCTTCCGGATACTATCCTCCTCGGTTTCCCAGCAACTCATGACTTTAGGGTGGCCCCCCACTGAGACCAAGTGATTTCCCAAGGAGGAAACTAAACATCTTACAGTGGAGGGCAATGAGGGCACCCAGTCCTGTCTGGCTTCCTGATCTAACACCAAGAGCACCAAGCCGCCAAACTCTTTAGGCCACGGGGTTCATATTTTCATACGGAGCTGTCCCATTTAGTTAAAATAAGCAGCCTGCTCAAGATATTTTGGAGCACTCCATCGGGCTGCCTTGCTGGAGGGCACCTTGCAACATGTTGTGCAACCTCCTTCTTGTGAGGAATTTAGAAGAACGTTCTAGAAATGTGTCTAACATTCCTCAGCTGAGACTGTATTGAGTGTCTAGGCACACTCTGTCTGGGTAGGGCAAGAGGCCATAAGATTAAAAGGATAGAGAGAGATTCTGGAGAGATGGTTCAGCGGTTAAGAGCACTTCCTCACCAGTCATGTGGATCTCCGTACCCAAGGAAGATGCTGGGCAACCCTACAAGTTCCTATAACCTAGCTCTGGTTGGAGAGGAGAGAGGAGACCTAGTGGCGTTTGCTGCCTTCGGATTGAGCAGAGTCATGAGTCTCTGCCTGATTCTGAGAGTGATGCTACCTCTATAGACTTAGAGTAATGGGGGAGGCCATCCCCGGCTTTCTCCTGGCCTTGGCACACGTGCATAGACAGGCATTCAAACCTGCACACTTACAAACATGCATTCCCACTGATTTTATACATTCACACAGACACAGACAGACTGACAGATAGATAGACAGGCATACACACAAATAAAATGAATTCTTTTTAAATATACTCTTTTTTATGTCTTCTTTGAGAATCTCATACATGCGTACACTATTCACTTCCCACTCCTCCCTCAAACTCCTCCCAGATCCATCCTCAACTTTACCACCTGCGCATTCTCTCTTGCTTTTGGTTTTTTTTTTAATTAGGTATTTTCCTCGTTTACATTTCCAATGCTATCCCAAAAGTCCCCCATACCCACCCCCCAATCCCCTACCCACCCACTCCCCCTTTTTGGCCCTGGCGTTCCCCTGTACTGGGGCATATAAAGTTTGCAAGTCCAATGGGCCTCTCTTTCCAGTGATGGCCGACTAGGCCATCTTTTGATACATATGCAGCTAGAGTCAAGAGCTCCGGGGTACTGGTTAGTTCATATTGTTGTTCCACCTATAGGGTTACAGTTCCCTTTAGCTCCTTGGGTACTTTCTCTAGCTCCTCCATTGGGGGCTGTGTGACCCATCCAATAGCTGACTGTGAGCATCCACTTCTGTGTTTGCTAGGCCCCGGCATAGTCTCACAAGAGACAGCTATATCTGGGTCCTTACAGCAAAATCTTGCTAGTGTATGCAATGGTGTCAGCATTTGGAAACTGATTATGGGATGAATCCCTGGATATGGCAATCACTAGATCCTTTCGTCACAGCTCCAAATTTTGTCTCTGTAACTCCTTCCATGGGTGTTTTGTTCCCATTTCTAAGAAGGGGCAAAGTGTCCACACTTTGGTCTTCGTTCTTCTTGAGTTTCATGCGTTTAGCAAATTGTATCTTATATCTTGTGTATCCTAAGTTTCTGGGCTAATATCCACTTATCAGTGAGTACATATTGTGCGAGTTCCTTTGTGATTGGGTTACCTCACTCAGGATGATGCCCTCCAGGTCCATCCATTTGCCTAGGAATTTCATAAATTCATTCTTTTTGATAGCTGAGTAGTACTCCATTGTGTAAATGTACCACATTTTCTGTATCCATTCCTCTGTTGAGGGGCATCTGGGTTCTTTCCAGCTTCTGGCTATTATAAATAAGGCTGCTATGAACATAGTGGAGCATGTGTCCTTCTTACCGGTTGGGACATCTTCTGCATATATGCCCAGGAGAGGTATTGTGGGATCCTCCGGTAGTACTATGTCCAATTTTCTGAGGAACCACCAGACTGATTTCCAGAGTGGTTGTACAAGCTTGAATCCCACCAACAATGGAGGAGTGTTCCTCTTTCTCCACATCCACGCCAGCATCTGCTGTCACCTGAATTTTTGATCCTAGCCATTCTGACTGGTGTGAGGTGGAATCTCAGGGTTGTTTTGATTTGCATTTCCCTGATGATTAAGGACGTTGAACATTTTTTCAGGTGCTTCTCTGCCATTCTGTATTCCTCAGGTGAGAATTCTTTGTTCAGCTCTGAGCCCCATTTTTTAATGGGGTTATTTGATTTTCTGGAGCCCACCTTCTTGAGTTCTTTATATATATTGAATATTAGTCCCCTATCCGATTTGGGATAGGTAAAGATCCTTTCCCAATCTGTTGGTGGTCTTTTTGTCTTATTGACGGTGTCTTTTGCCTTGCAGAAGCTTTGCAATTTTATGAGGTCCCATTTATTGCTTCTCGATCTTACAGCACAAGCCATTGCTGTTCTATTCAGGAATTTTTCCCCTGTATGCATATCTTCGAGGCTTTTCCCTACTTTCTCCTCTATAAGTTTCAGTGTCTCTGGTTTTATATGAAGGTCCTTTATCCACTTAGATTTGACCTTAGTACAAGGAGATAGGAATGGATCAATTCTCATTCTTCTACATGATAACCGCCAGTTGTGCCAGCACCATTTGTTGAAAATGCTGTCTTTTTTCACTGGATGGTTTTAGCTTAGCTTTTGTTTTTTAAATAATACCTCACTGAGTCCAGTTTCTAGGTCCCAAATAATCATGGGTGTGGGACCATCCCTAGAGCTTGGTTAACCTGCTAGGAGCTACATTAAAGAAAACTGAGTCTACTCCCAGAATCCATCTACTGTCTGCAAGGAGCTCATCAGCCCTCCCTCTCCTGTGCTGTGATCTTGGCTGGCTTGATCTTGTGCAGGTCTTGTGTAGGAGACCATAGCTGCTGTGAGTTCATGAGTACAGAGGTCCTAAAGTATCCCGAACACATTGTTTTGCTCTTAGCCTTTAAAAAGAAGTGGAGGGGGAGTTATTGATTCTCTAATTGGTTCTTGATTGTGTCAAGGAGGATGGGGCAGGATATTTAAAAATATGTAGGCTGTCTGATATTTTCCATCTAGGACAACTTAGATGGGCAGAAAAAAGGGCATAGCTGAGGCGATTGTTGGTGGCTTTGTGGACCTAGCTTCCAGAGGCTGAGGGAGCTTGGGCAGAGCTCTCGGGAAAGAGCTAGCATGTTCTAAAAATTACACACAACAAAGAAGTTATAGGGGAGGGAGGTTATAGTGAAAATGAAAGAGTCACCCTCCTACACAGGATGCTGTGCATTTCATGTGATTGAAGGAATTTCTTTCTTTCTTTCTTTCTTTCTTTCTTTCTTTCTTTCTTTCTTTCTTTCTTTCTTTCTTTCTTTCCTTTCTTTCCTTCCTTCCTTCCTTCCTTCCTTCCTTCCTTCCTTCCTTCTCTCTCTCTCTCTCTCTCTCTCTCTCTCTCTCTCTCTCTCTCTCTGGTTTTTCGAGACAGGGTTTCTCTGTGTAGCCCTAGCTGTCCTGGAACTCACTCTTTAAATCAGGCTAGCCTCAAACTCAGAAATCTGCTTGCTTCTGCCTCCCAAGTGCTGGGATTAAAGGCATGTGCCACCACTACCCGGCTTCTGACTTTGCCACCAGACTTCATGAACAAACATGTCTGGGCTCTTTGCTAGAAAGTTCTTAGGTGTACACGTCACTTGGGTTTAAAACAAATGCTACCGTTTAACAATTTTCTGTTTCAAGTCTCTAAGTATTCTTTGTGCATGGAAACAGAAGCCTTCAGACTTCGAAGTTATATTGTGAAGTTGACCCACCTTTTGGTGGCATAGGTCCTATATTTTATCTGGTGTCCTAGGTCCCATATTTTATCCATCTCTTTGCCTTTCTGGGACCCACCAGCCCAATTCAAACCAAAGCATGTTCATAATCAGAGAACCTAAAGTAACTGTTAGTATGTTAAGAAGGTCACTATGTGGTTTCTTCCAACGAATGCTGTCACAGCTGTTATCCTTATGAAGGGAAAGACAGTGGAAGTGGAAGTCCTGAGGTGGGTAGAAGAAGCATTTATTGAGTGCCTATGATCTATGCTGTGCACATGATCCATGACAGTCTTTGAAGCAACTCTACAGGAACAAGACTTCTTTCATTTTACCAAAGAGGAAACCAGAGTGAACTCTCTATGTGTGATGTTGCAGCTTGTGTAGCTTCTGGACTTCATTCTAAGGCTCCTAGTTCATCAAGACCCAGGAATATAATGGCAACATTTTGGGGCTGCTTTCAGGAAGCAGAGGAGATGAGAATAAAGAATTGAAAACTTTGCCCCAAGCTCTGAACAGAGCTCTGCTCTTTGTAGACATTTTAGACCTAGCCCTGAAATTTCAAAATCAAAACTGCTGCCAACTCCAAAAATTTCTACACAACATCATGATGCTACAAGAAGAAAATTTCATAGGGTGAAATCTCAGTCTCGTTCACAAAATTATTAAAGTTGATTGCTTGAAATGAATCGAAGAGTATGTTTGTAAAGCATATACAGAAAGAGGGGTTCTTGCTTAGACTTCCATAGGATTACCCAAGATGGCTCATCAGACACGTGCAAATAGTCCAAAAGCTGAAACAAATACTTCTGGTCACAAGAATTTTGGATAACCAATCTATATTGGATGTTAGGCCCTCTTTGGCTATATCTGATCTATAAGAGATTCTGCCTTAAAAAGCAACAATAAGAAACACTGTAGTATACGCAGAGATGGCCCCTTAACTCAGTCATTAGAGATGGGACCATTTCAAATACCCAGGCAATGTGGGAACTATTAGAGGGTCAGTGGTCTTTAAGATACTTCAAAGTAGATGCCCTTGTTTTCCTGGCTCCTCTACAGGTAACTGATGCTGCTGGATTCTCTGTCTGCAAGGGCTGCTCTTTGTACCCCAAGCATCCTCCTCTTAGAAGGCTATTTCCCAGCACCCTTGCCACCCTCCAGGCTGAGTTATTTGTCCTCACCTGTGTGGTCTCCTTGGGCATCCCTCCATCACAGTGTGCCATCACGGAGCACTAATTGTTGATTTACATGTCCCTCCCACTCTCGTTCTGTGTCTTTTCATCTTTACACCCTCCAAGCATAACAGAGTGTCTAGCTCATACCGGAGGCATCATAAATATTTGCTATGTGAGTCAGTGCAAGAATGTGTGGCCGTGTAAGAGGCTGGTGTTGGGTGTAGGACAGGGTTGGGGCCAGGATGTCGTGCATTCAGTAAAAAGTGGGACAGGACTGCATAAACCTGTGCACGTATCAAGGACTGGGAGCTCCCCTGAGTTCCTACATAGGCTTTGAATTGTGACCAATTGAAGAGTAAAATCCTAATTAGCTCTTCTCGTAAGTATAACCCAGATCATTCTTCCTCAACCTGCCTCGTGGACAGAGAGGCCCAGGATCATTCTCTCTGATGTACTTTTCAACACTGACTGCAAAGTGGGTTTGCTTCTTTCGTTTTCACTTTCTTTTTACTGCTGTTTCATCTTTAGTTGTAGACATAGCTCTCCTCTGCTGTACACAGAGCCCCAAAGAATAAGGAGCCTTCCCCGAGCATGGGAGACCTCTATAGCTGAGCGCCATGGGTTTCTGGCAGACAAATCCCATGAAACTGCATACAATGCCAAGAATATGAAAGCAAGAATGCTCTCCTGTTAGAGCTGCAAGCTCAGGGGATGAATTCCTGCCTGCCTTAGCTTAAATAGTCCATCTGCAGAGGAGGCATCAAAGACGGGAGCCTGGGAACAAAGGGTTAACAGTGTCTGTGTTTGCTCTGGCATGAAGGGACACATGCAAGCTTTTAGTTGTTTCTTAATGATCCTTTGTTGTCAGAGACTCTGCAGGATCTTCCATGCTCTAGGCTCACACAGTGGCCATGGCTTCCTATTTTATCCCCCTCTATTCCCCTATTGCTTCTGTCCTACAGTAATGTTGAAAAGTTCCCATGAACCTGTTCTCTTGTCACCAATATTTCTTATCAAGAATATTGAGATTATCTATGTTGAAAATGAACCTGAGCCAGGCGTGGTGGCACACGCCTTTAATCCCAGCACTGGGGAGGCAGAGGCAAGCGGATCTCTGAGTTTGAGGCCAGCCTGGTCTACAGAGTGAGTTCCAGGACAGCCAGGGCTACACAGAGAAACCGTGTCTTGAAAAAAACAAAAAACAAAAAAAAGGCAAAACAAAACAAAACAAAACAATAAAAATAAAAAAAAAAAGAAAAAAGAAAAAAGAAAAGAAAATGAACCTGAGATTGATTTCCAACCCACTCTTTCCATGCATACCATGGGAACTTTGGGTTGCCTGAGATCACAAGCACGATGCTTGTATGGGTTATAGTTCTCGCTATGCTTCGTTGATTAGGGAGTAATGAGAAGAAAAAAGTCTGAATGTTAAAAACAGAAGCAACTATTGCAGGACTATATTAGTCCTTTTTTATTATTGTTGTTGTTGTTGAAATTATTAAATTCCTAACAAGAAGCAGTTGATGGAAGGACACTTCTACTTGGGCTCACAGTTTGAGGGTACTGTCCAGCATGTCCAGTAATGGTACTTTTCATAGGGTGATAGATGTCGCTCTTCACTGTGACAAGAGAAACACTCAAAGTTGCTTGCTTGCACCTGGGTGCACCAGGAAACAGAGAGATGATGGAATCAGGCCCAGCTATAAATCTCTACTCCCACTAACATACTTGCTTCAGCTAGGCTCCAACTTGAAACAGCACCAAGCAGAATAGGTCCTATGGTATTGGTGGGAATGCCTGTTTGGTTTTGAACAGGGACAAGGGGCTAAGGTGCATATTTTAGATATCAAAGCAGACTTGGCACCCAGGTTTTCCCAGCATCTCTCAGTCCCTACCTAGCATACTCTGCCCACAACAACCCGGAACTTTCCTCCCAAGGGCTGAGCCACCCTTCCCCCAGAGGATCCCCTATATAATTCAGGCATTTTGAGCGCGCGCGCTCTCTCTCTTCTTCATCTCTCTCTCTCTCTTCTCCATCTCTCTCTCTTTTCTCCATCTCTCTCTCTTCTCTCTCCTCTCTCTCTCTCTCTCACTCTCTCTCTCTTCTCTCTCTCTCTCTCTCTCTCTCTCTCTCTCTCTCTCTCTCTCTCTCTCTCTGCCTCAATCCTTGGGGTCAGTGAACTCACTCAAGAGCAGCTTCCCAATAAACGTACCTTTCATATATCCTAATCTGGCTTGCATTGGCTCATTTTGCTGCTGGAGAAATAACTTCATTTCATGCCCTGATCATCACTGCAGATGCCCTAACCTTATACACGGATCATTTACAGCAGCAGTTCTCAATCTGTGGGTCACATCCCCTATGGGATCGAATGACCCTTTACAGGGGTCACTTGAGACCATTGGAACACATAGATATTTACATTCCAGTTAATAACAGTAGCAAAATTACCACTGTGAAATAGTAACGAAAATAATTTTATGTTTTGGGGTCACCACAGCATGAGGAACTGCATTAAAGGGTCACAGCATTAGGAAGACAGAGAACCACTGAACTGTGAGGCTGCTCTCATCTAATGTCCCAGTCACCTACAGGGATGCTCCAATTTCATGCCTCTGTCATCTGGATTGGGCAGCATGTATAGGATCAAAATGGAACAAATCTCAATATGAATAGAAATGTATGAATAAAGCTATAACTCATAACTCTTTTATATCACAACCATACACTCCATTTATGATGGGCACCAAAAATTAAACAATATATTATGTCCACATTAAAAGTGTGGCATTCAGATGTTAGGAACAACAGGAGAGTATCCTATCTTCACATCTGCAGAATGGTCACAAATAGAGCATCCTGGGAACCTAGTCGCCCTTTGGTTCTAGAACCTTTCACAGATACCAAAAATCTGTGGATGCCAAAGGCCATTTTATAAAATGGCATATGTTTTTCTGTAGCCTATTCTCCCTGCACTATACATTGAAACTCATCTCTAGGTTACTAATATTGCTTAACATGGTGAACTGCTGTTTTCTGTGGTTAGCCATGGAGTAATAAAAAGAGAAAGGGTCTATGTGTTTGGCACAGATACAACCGTTCCTTGTACGTATGTATTAGTTATTGGCTTCTTGTTGCTGTAACCAAACATCTGAGAAAGAACAACGGAAGGGAGAAAAGGTTTATTCTAGCTCATGGTTTGAGGGCACAGTCTACCATGATGGAGAAAACAGGCCAACAAGGCTCCCATCTACCACACTTGGAAACAAACAGAATAGAAAGTAGGTTCAGGCTACAAACCTCAAGGCTTCCCCACAGTGGCCCTGCCCCTCTAGTTAGGCTCTGTTCCTGAAGATTCTATGATTGCACCAAACAGTGCTACCACCTAGGGACCAGGTGTCAAAACACCAGCCTACGGTGGACATTTCATATCGAAACGCCAATTTTTGTCCTTGGATGAGTTCACAGATAAGGAATAGAATGCTCTGACACAGGGAGATGATTACATTGTATTTTATTTAAACATGGGATGGGACGATGCTGCATCTGACCTCTTACACTGCAGAGAGCTTCCCTACATGTTCCATTTCCAGTGCATGGTTTTTGTTTTTGTTTGTTTGTTTGTTTGTTTGTTTCCCCCTTCTGGAAAATGACAGATTGCATAGTGGCATAAATTACCTGGACAATTCCCTGGAAATGTTCTTGGTGTAGAGAGCCCCACTGGTTCTGTGCCCCCTTTTTTGCTGCTGGGAGAACACTATGTTCCCTCAGGAGCCTGACAAGACCTCATTAAGCCATAGTGTTTTCACACGCTCCACTGCTTAGCAGTCTGAGAAGAAGGGAGTACCCTCCCACATTCTCTACCTAAGGGTGTATCAGACCTGTGGTTGCCCCTTCTGAGCTGCCCTTTCTCTAATAATGCTCAATATTGAATAATTCAGAGAAGCAAGACCACCAGCAGCATACACGGACACCCCACCCTGCAGCATGTGTCCTGGTTGTGCTCAGTCTATTGACGTATCTGCGAGAGAGATATAAACAGAGTTATTAATCACCTGGCACCTTTTACCCATCAGCTACTGTCTAACTTCTTGTATTATTATAGTCTGATGTGCTGTTGTGGGAGTTTGTAGGGCTTTTTATTATTGTTGTTGTTGGCTTTATACCAGGCATGGACAAAAGCTTGCAGACAAAGTCTCAGTCAAACTTTAAAACTAAAAAGGCTCCTTTTACATGGCCCGAAAGTAGTGGCCCCACAGGTTTTTCCAGATGCATCTTAACTGTCTTCTTTGTGTATCTCCTGGAGGGCATATGTACAGAAACATTAAAGAAGTCTACAAGTTAACCAATGAGGGTAGCGTAGTCTCACACTTAGCCTTACTAATTCCAACTGTCTCAGGAAAAGAAGTACAATGACATTATCTATGCTATCCTCCTCCATGCTCCAGCCACTCCACACGTAGAAGGATCAGACATTTATATCATGCGTTAACCAGGGCATAGAAAAGAGAAACACGAGTTAGTGCCCTCCCTCTCAGGCAAGCAAGACGGCTTTGCGGATAAGCGTGCTTTCTGCCAAGCCTACGACAGGAGTTTGACTCCTGGGCTCCACATGGTGAAAGGAGAAACTTAACTTGAGCAAGTTGCCCTCTGACCATATGGACCGCCCCATCTCAATCTCTGTCTGTCTGTCTGTCTGTCTGTCTGTCTGTCTGTCTGTCTGTCTCTCTCTCTCTCACACACACACACTCATACACAAATAAATACATAAATATAAAAACCAAACAAACTTTCAGTTTCTACTAAAGATGTCACCTGCCCCCAGTTTCCTTTTTCTGAGACTAGCGTCAGCATCCTTAGCACGATTGAGGCCTGCACACCCCGTACGTTCTTCTGCTCATGGTCATTGTTACCAGACTCCTCAGATCAGGTTCACATCTGGGTTGAGGGTTCTAGTCATCTCACCTGCACCCAGCCTTTTCCTCTGCCTTCCTCACAGCTACCAGACTAAGCCCTTTTGAATGCTTTTGGAAGTGTGGCAAAATGTTAGTCTATCCCTTAAGATGACCACAGATTGCCTTTGTCTGCCTTTCTCTCTGTCCTCTCTTAGCTCTTCCCAATATGGCCTCCTAGCTGGACCGTTCTTATGCCTCACAGATTCCACTAGGTTCTGCCCTAAGTTTTGACTTGAATCCTTCCATTAATGTTCCCGTCTTAAGTTTTCCTGCATCTCCTGAAGATTTGAATTGATCACACAAGAAATGACCTCGAGCCAGGCTTTATTTGTATTATCTATGACTTTGTTTCTCTTGGTCCCTGTCAGATTTGAATCTGCTGAAATTTAAACCACCATTAAATAACCTCCCACTCAGTGTTTTGTTTCATGGTTGTTCAAAAAAATGGGACATCTTCTATATCAATGCCACTATCACACAGGCTCAGAGAACATTGTGGAATAGGAAGTGGAGGAAATGAAACAGATGGGGAAAGAGAAGGAGGGTTGTGGGGTGTCCTTTTCTGGATCGGACATAGCTGTGGATGTCACAGCAGATGTGGCCATTTGCATAAGAAGTCAGCAAATATTCCAACATGGATGGCTAAATGATTTCCAGGTCCATCCCTTACCTAGGAGCTACTGGCACTTGATAGCCACAGGGCAATGGATTATCATTCTTTCTGGAGGGTGTGGCCACTGGGGAGGGGTTCCCATGCTCAAGTGGATGGCTCTAAACCCATGCACATGTGGTCGCTGACTAGATCTAGTTATTACAAAAGATAATTTAAAAAGACATGATATTGAGAGGGAACAGGTTGCAGGTTGCCCATGAAGGAAGGGGGGGGGGGTGGGAAACAGATGTAGGTATAATCTATTCCATTGCTTACATGTATGAAATTCTCAAAAATAAAGAAAGAATGAAAAATGGACATTTGGTATGCACCACAAGAGAAATTCTCTATACCATGTATGTGATAAAATACTTCTTAAAGTCAAAGGATAGATGCTTTGTTGTTTTTATATCCCCAAGTATTTTTCTGTTCAACATGCATTCAACAAATATGTAGAAGCACAGAAGCACTGCAGGCCTATGAACAAGGAGACAGACCTTGCCTCTATCTCTGGAGCCAGCACTGGGTAGACCTGTAGCCTTAGTATCTTTGACACTTATTAATCTTGTGGTAAGTTAAGCAATGCTCCCCAAATGAGTAAGAAAAGCATTTGTTACAGGTTCACAGCTGGGGGGGGGGGGAGGGGCTGAAAGAAATGCCTCATGACCTAATAACAGTAAACATGGGAGAATCACATCCAGGCATTCACCTTGAACAGCAATGCCATGCCTCAGGGCACCTGCAAATAGCAAGATGGACATTCAGGACAAATCCCTGGTGAGATTCTATTGACCTCTACTGCCCTCTATCCTTCTGGGGACTGGAGATCCTGTCTATGCAGATCAAGGTTGTAGGTAGGTTGTACCTGTGTACATCATCAAGGTACACCATTCTATACCTTGCACAAATAATGCTCCTTTAATTTTGTTTTGTTTAGAATTCATTCATTTCATGTTTATTAGTGTTTTGCTCTTATGTCTGTCCATGTATTGCATAGATGCTTGGCGACCGAGAATATCAGAAAAGAGTCCAATCTCCCAGAAATAGAGTTACAGACAGTGTGAGCCTCCATATGGGTGATGGGAATAGAAGAAGGGGACTCTGCTCTAAACCACTGATCTATCTCTCCAGGCTGAAGAGATATGATTCTAAAATAAAAATGTAGGCTGTGGAGATGTTGAGTAGAGTGCTTGACCTACCTACATAAAATGAGGGCTTGTATTTGAATCTCCAGTACCTATGTGAAAATCCAGCATGGATCCAAGCTGGAAACCATTTCTTCATTTAATTTGTTTATTACATCGCAGCTGTACTGTGAGCATGAAGCCCTGTGAAGAGATTCCTGTCTCCCCAGGAGCATGCGCATGAACCCTGGGGTGAATAAGCAGTTCTTAGAATGCTGAAGGGTTGGTCCAGCGCCTAAAGATCAATAAACGATGACTGCACCCTAGAGCCAGCAGGAGCGTTTACACAAACACATGCCCACACCCACACCCACACAAACGAGGCATTGTATGAGTAACCGCCCTCGGAGATCCCGATTCAGTGGTTCTGTGTTGGAGCCATATGTCAGTACAAGATTTTAGTGTTCAGACTATTTTTAATGCACAGTGAAAGTCAGAATCCTAAGTGTTCCTCCTCCCTCCCCTCTCCCCTGCCCCATATTAAAGTTAGAGGAATGCAGTTTAACAGCGCCAGGGTGACTTCCTCATGGTAGTGTTCTTGAGTGCCCATCTCGAGCATCTACCAAACATCCAGTCTACCCAGGGATCTGGGAGGAGCTATAGTCTGGAAATTAGCAAGTGGTCAGGACTTGGAATCAAACACAAGTGCTTTGATTCTGAAAGAGA
Organism: Mus musculus; assembly: GCF_000001635.26. Taxonomy (NCBI): domain Eukaryota; kingdom Metazoa; phylum Chordata; class Mammalia; order Rodentia; family Muridae; genus Mus; species Mus musculus. Next base: position 42,359,149 of record NC_000079.6, read on the forward strand.
TGGAGTTCGTTCTACTCTATCTCTTTCAAATCAAGATGTGACTATTAACAATAACTTTTGAGTAGACCACAGCAATAGTTTCGGTCCAAATCCCAACCCTTTAGAGCAAGCTCATTAATGAGGTCTTGGCATGGGGTTTACGATCTCCAACAACATATGAGCTGCCCAGGTCATGCTCTCTGTGACAGTAATTTAAAAATCTATGTGGTAATAAATACTGAAGACATTGACTCCAATCTCTGGGTGTTTTTGTTTTTGTTTGTTTGTTTGTTTGGTGTGGATGAGTATGTGCTTGGCTTTTTCCTTAGATTTATCTATTTCATGTGTATGCGTGTTCATCTGCATCAATTTATGTGCACCACATGCATGGAGATCAGAAGAGGGCATCAGGTGCTCCAGAGCTGGAATTACAAGCTGTTGTGAGCCACCATGCTATTGTTGGGAACTGAACCCAGGTCCTCTGCAAGTCAAGTAAGCACTCTTAAAGAGTCAACTCTTTAGCTCTACAACATGTGTTTTAATGGTATTCCATCTACCTCTTACTGGTCACATTTGTTTTGTTAGCCTCTGTCTCAGAGCTCATTCATTTTCATGATTTCAACTGGCTTGGTCACAAAGGCTCATGCTTTTCTTTTGTGTGTGCATGTAGTATGTATGTATGTATGTATGTATGTATGTATGTATGTATGTCACCAAGAATTGAATCCATCACCTGCCACATGGCACTGGCTATTTTACACCAACCTGACACAAGCTAGAGTTATTTGGGGAGAGAGACTCTCAACTGAGGAAATGCTCCCACCAGATGGGCCTGTGGGTAAGATCATGATGCATTTTCTTGGTTAGTGGTTGATGGTTGATGTAGGGGGCACAGCCCACAGTGTCACTCCTAGACTGATATATATATATATACATACATATATATATATACATACATATATATATATATATATATATATATATATATATATATATATATGTGCTATAACTGAACTGGGGTGAGAGGTACCTGCTACCAGTCCTCCCTTCTTGCTTCTAGGAGCTAATTTCTTGCTTTAGATCTGTTAAAGGATTCCACTTGAAATACCATCTGCTTTCTAACAGAGATCACACCTTGCTTAGTAAAAGGCACCATTTATCTCTCAGGCTGAAACCTGTGTCCTTGCCTGTGTCTGACATTAGTGGCATACATTTTGTGCTCATCTTCCTTTCTTTCAACTTTGACCCTGTGATTAGATGTATAGCCCAACTGCACGATGCTAGGACCATTCTAGTAAGCTCTGTGTTGGTCCCATTGTCTCTAGATGCTTATGTATAAGCATACTTAGACAACACCCCTGGGTTGTCTTTGTATATTGCCACATTGTGTATTTTGCCTTCAATGGAATGATGTGTTAGTTACTTTTCTTACTTTTGTGACAAAAGAAATTTAAGAATAGAAAGAATAAACCTTAAATAGAAATTTAAGGTTTAGCTTGCTCAGAGGAGCTGGTTGGTGTGGAACATATAGCCTGGAAAGGCATGAAGGCAGGAGTTTGAGGCAACTGGTCATATTGCATTCATAATTAGGAGGCAGAGTCGTAAATATTGTTGCTCACGACTTCTTCTTGGGGGCTGGAGAGATGGCTCATCGGTTAAGAGCACTGACTGCTCTTCCAGAGGACCTGAGTTCAATTCCCACAACCACATGATGATTCACAACCATCTGTAATGGGATCCAATGTCCTCTTCTGGTGTGTCTTAAGTGTACTCACATTCATAAAATAAATAAATATTTTTAAAAGAAATTCTTTTTTTCCCTTTTGTTCAGTTTGGGACCCATCAGGGTGGATCTTCCTTCCTCTTTCAGACATGCAAAGACATTTATCCCTTAGATACTTTTAAATCCTATCAAGATGGCAAGATCGGCCATCACATAGGCTGGGGAGATGGCAGGTACCTCCATGTCTACCATTTTAACCACCACGAATAGTTGCAAAGGCTTAGACCAGATGCTTTCATAATAGATATTGAAAAACATAGATTCCTTCATTCAAGGAATACAACAGTATACTATATAATGATATTTCACTCAATGACAATCACATATATATGGGTCACCCCATAAGGCTGTAATGGAGATGAAAATGGCTATTACATAATGCTGCCTTGGCCATTGGAATGTGTGGCTCAACACATTTCTGTGTGGTATAAGTGTAAACAAACAGGTAGGGCCAGTCACAAAACGTTTGGCATGTGTTATGATGTTCTGGATACAGCACTTGATAATGATATGTGGTTCTTTACTGCTTTATGCATCTACTGTGCTGAATTTATGTCATTGCTTTAGAGCACTCATTCAAATAAAGCTTACTCTGACACACTAGGCTATTGAAATGGTTTTAATGGGAGGGTTAAAGTGGGACACCAAGTTGGATTACTGGCAAGCCAGAAATTTACTGGACAAGTTGTTAATGTCATGGACAGACAGAAAACATTGTGAGGAAGGGCCTGAGCAGAGTTCAGAGTCTGAGCACCAGAGACAGACATCAGGGTGAGAGTTCTAAAGAGAGGTCGGGGCCCATAAGGCAGTAGCAGGGCATGTGTTATACCTGTCTGTGGATTAGGGAGCCAGGCTCTCTGATTCCCATGCAGGAAGCAAAGAAAGGGATGGGGAATAGAATGAGTGGCATCTAATACCCTCTTTGATTTAAACGGACTTTCTCAGGTGAAAGATGTTGCCAGTGGGAAGTCTGTTAACTAGGGACTCAGACAAGGTCTAAGTAGTAATGGATCAACATCTGTGAAAATGGGAAAGAGTTGCAAAGGACTGTGGACTGAGCAGCAGCTGGATTCTAGGGTTGCATTCTTACAGCTGTAACCCTGGCAACAGCCTCATATGTCAGGTGTTTTCTGAGTCTCTTGACTCCATCGTTTTGCAACTTCTGCTGGTTTTTTATTTTGTGTTTCTTTGTTAGTTCTGAAGCAATAGGCTACACCATATGTATATGTAACCTATATATGAATATAGCACATAGCATGAGTGTGTAGTAGGCTGTACTATGTAGTTTGTATCAGTGGGATCTGAGGTTTGCATGGTGAGGAAATCACCTACTAGACTTATCTGGATACATCTCCATCATTAAATGATGTTTACTCTGCTGTAAAGGACTAATTTTTTTCCCAAGGTCTATGAACTACTGGAATACACATATGAATGCAATGCAATGTGGAGCTTCCTTACTGAGTACGTCAATATAATAGGTCACAGATTTAGAGTGATGAAGCATGAGTTTTTAATTGAGATTAATGTACATATAGCTTCTCACAGTTCTACATGTCAGTCAAAAATTCTTTAGTTGAGGGCTTGGCAAAAGCAGAGAAACTCTGGGTGTCATAAAAACAGCATGTGAGATCAGCCAGGGGTGGGACAGTTTGTAGAAACTGTGGTGTCTGAGAATGAAGTTGTGACACAGATCAGCAGCCTCCGCCAGTCATCAGTTGTGTTCCTTACAGATGAGCAAATGACCAGCACAATGCTACCACAGCGTGTCTAATTGAAAACAAGAAAACTCAAGTGGCATTTGCTAAAATCAAAACTTGACAGCCCTATGGTGCAGACCATAAATCTTTCAGTATCTGCACTAGAGGAGCCCCCATAGACATCATGGAACTGAATCCCAATTAAACTTTGTTAACAAAAGCAATAAGGAGACTAGAGTCTGTAATGGGCCACAGCATGCTTATCCGATTTTAATTAAAACTTATGACCTTTGCTTACACCATAAAACTTCTAGAAATAAGAGTGCGGATCAATGTTTCAACATGACTTCTATCTGTTGGTTTATTTATTCATGGCATTTTAAATGACTTCCCAGATACCCACAACCCCTGGTACCAAATAAATAAGTAATAAATAGTTATTGAAAGGCTGTTTAATGTTAGGCATTGTTCTAGCTGTAATTAATAAAATAAAACAAAATCTTTGTGTAAATGGAACTGGCATCCTAGCAAAGATGTGCAACAAAACACATAGAGACAACACATAGACAAGATGAAGATGCAGTAGATGAAATAAAGAGGAAGAATGTGGGCTGCTCTAGACAGCAACCATGTTGGTGGGAGGGCCTGGGGAATCTGCATTTTAAGTGGGGCATGTCAGGAAGTCATATATCACTAAGAAAGTGATATTTGCATACAGCAAGGATGATGAGAAGACAAGACAATGTGTAGTGTCAGATGGCAACTTGGCTAAATTAAGAGATGACCACGCCTGGTGAAATACACTTATAGGATGTGTGGTGGGTATTTCCAGAGAGCACTGACTTCTGGGTGAGTGAGGGTGGACAGAGACACACCCTTCAGTGGGCATGGATGAAAAAGGGAAGTCATGGGGCTGCAGTGAGAATTTTGATTTCTAAAACAAACAAACAAACAAACAAACAAAACAAACCAAACCCAGATGCTCTGTGAGTGTGTTTTTATTTTAATCCCAGGTGTGTGCTAAGAGACTGCTTCACAGTAGGTGATTATGATTTGTCTAATGCACTAGCAGGATGTGTGACTTTTGCCAGCTACAGATAGTTTAGTTCTGGGGACTCTGGAGAGCACCTATGGTGGCTGCTTTTCCTCTTGCTGTTCCTGGTTGCTGTTGTTGTGGTTTAGCAAGAAGAAGAAAAAGAAGGAGAATGAGAAAAGGAGAAGAGGTAGAAAAGAAGGAGAAAAGGAGAGGGAGATGGAGAAGAAGAAGGAGGAGGAGGAGAAAGAGGAGGAGAGGGAGGAGTGGGGTGGGGTAAGGGAAAAGAAGAAGAAGAAGAAGAAGAAGAAGGAGGAGGAGGAGGAGGAGGAGGAGGAGGAGGAGGAGGAGGAGGAGGAGGAGGAGAAGGAGAAGGAGAAGGAGAAGGAGAAGGAGAAGGAGAAGGAGAAGGAGAAGGAGAAGGAGAAGGAGAAGGAGAAGGAGAAGGAGAAAAGAAATTATGAAGATTGGACTTGCCTCAAGAAATCCATTACCCCTAATCAGCAGGAACTATTCTAAAGAGATATACACCCATTTCCCCTCTAATATGCTTTGTTTCCTACCTAGTATTGGGTAGTTAAAAGGGATTAGGGTGGAAGGGCAGGTAGAGATATAAGAACACAATGAAAATATAAGATATATGAACCCAATAAAATAGCTAAAAACCCATATCGCCTACAGGGGGAGGCAGCCCATATGGCACCAAACCCCATTCTCTTCTGAATCTGTGCATCTATCCATCACTGCTGCTGACACCAGATTCTAGCTTCTTTGACCTTTCAACTTAGACTTGATAGCAGTGGTTCTCCTGGAACCCCCAAGGCTTTCTTCACACCTGATTAGGACTGGTGAGGCTTCTAGCTTCCTGGACTAGGAGTCTGGTCATCTGTCCTGTCCATCATTGAGCTATCCAGACCCCTACTGAAAAGAGGAAGTAAACTACAGAAATAAATGGAGCAAACACTTTTGAAAGCCCTTGAATGCAAAAGTGCACAGAGATTTGTGTGGCTGGAACAGAGTGAGAAAATGAGGGAAAGTTAGAGAAGAAGCTAAAGAGGTGATAGGTCTGGTTCTCTGGAGCCTACGGGCTCTTGAGTAACTGTGGCCGTAAGCTGTGAGGGACATGAGAATCTATTCGATGGTTGTGAGCAGAGGGGACATGTAACACACACATTATGGGTGTTGTATTGAGACAGCAGTGAAGGAAATAAGAGGGAGAATGTTTGGAGATTCACAAAGACTTGTATTTTAGTGAACTTGCTGCAAAGACAAAATACTAGACTTCAACTATGAAAAGGGTTATGAGTGTCATATTTGAATTCATGGTTTCTGAGGTGTTATTTCTCCTTGATAAGGACACACCTAAGAGCATATTCTCAGTCATCTATTTCCTCCAACTAGGTTCTACCTCCTCCTACCTTTTCACCACCATGCTTAGAATACCTCAGGGAATGATTCGTTCATAAGGTCCGCATGCTAAGGTCTAATTCTTTCTGGGAAAATTCTGGAAGACACAAAGATACGTGTTACTATCCTAAGTGTTTCTTAACCTAACCAAGTCCACAGTCAAGATTAACCACTCAATTTCCAGGCTAATATGCCAGTCAGAAGTCTGAAGGCTAGGCTAGGAGGGTGAGCCTGGGCATTCAGCATGCCTGACTTGCCATTTAATTCACAATGTGATGGTCAAGTATTGGTTGTCCTTTCAGTTGGATTAACAAACTCACAAGAAATTCTAACACACATTATGAGCTATGTCTGTGAGAGTATTTTATGACATGACTCGTATTTAGCCCAGTCAACTGAAGGGGAAAGACATTTTCATTAAAAGCTCAGGATATAAAAAGGACCATTTGATTGTAATCAAGCACATTGGCAATAACTTTTATTGTTTGAGAGATGGGGTCTATGGGACATCATTTGCCAACAACTCCAAATTGGAACTGGGATCTTAAATGTGTTAATTTGTGATGTCTAGCTGGGGTTTTGTTGTTCTGTTATAGGATATTTCCATTTAGGATCTTCATATTGTGTGTGTGTAGACTTTTAGGACTCTTTTACATTTGTATGTTTTTGTGTGATTTTATTCAAGATGTCTTCAGTGTTAGTTATCTGTTTCTTCCCATATTTATTCTTTTACCCTTTCCTCTATTACTCTCACCATGAAACTCTTCCTGGAAAAAACCCAAACATTAGACCCTGTAAACTGTTTATATAGCTGTATAGTAAGTATGCTTCCTTCCTTGGCATCCCACTCCCATAGTCCTAGCTAATTTCCTGACCACTATAGATATTTCTAAATAGACACACGTTCCTGAAGATTTAAAGCTAACATCTAGTAATAAGAGCAAACACACATTTGCCTCCTTAGGTCTGTATTATCTCACTCAGAATGGTTGTTTCTAGTTCCACCCATTTCCCTTTGCATTTCATAAATGTGTTTTGGTGGAAGCTGAATAATATTCCTTTGTATAAATGTATTACATTTCATTATCCATTGACCAGTTGATATGTCTAGACTGTATCTATTTCTTCATTAGTGTGAGTAGAGCAGCAATTAACATGAATAAGTATACCTATAATATAGAGTCCATGGGATATATACCCAAAGGAGATATCTGGATTGTGCTCTTGATTATTCTCCAGAATTTGGCAGTAAGACCCTTTTGCTGAAGATACCATATACTTATGTCATAGAACATGCTGGCATTTACCTGGGAGCTTCATCCTATTGAATTGCTTCCATTGTCCCCCTTGAAGTTACTATTATGCTACTGGAGGAAAAAAAATAATTACCATTCTTATGCAGTTGTGGATTCTGCATATCTTACTGGCAAGATATGTCCACAGGTGTAATCATGACACAGATGTCACAGGAGTAACCAAACCACTTTCTGATTAGATTAAAGACCCACTCCACAAGTTTGAAACCATACCTGGCACTAGTATTAGAGCCAAGAAATTATGGCTAGGCAGCTCACAGACTCAGGCCAGACAAAATTAAAGCATGAGAGGGGAGGTGGGCAGGAACTATTACTCCTGCTTAAGAAACTATTGATAAGTGATAGCTGCTGGAAGAAAGAATTAGTTTTCTTTAAGGGCACTGTTAATGGTGGTTAGGCTACTGTGGTGTTCTGGGTGAGTAGGTCCCCACAAGCTCATATATTTGAACGCCTGGTTCCCAATTGGTAGAATTGTTTGGGAAGGATTAGGAGGTGTGGCCTTGTTGGGGTAGGTGTGTCTTTAGGGTTAGACTTTGATGTTTCAAAAGCCCATACCTTCCCCAACTAGATCTCTCTCTCTATGGTTGTGTCTGAAAGTATAAACTCTCAGCTACTCCTTCAGCACCACGCCTGTCTATGTTGCTGTGTCCTCTGACATGATAGTCACAGACTTACCCTCTGAAACTGTAAGCCCCAATAAACTATTTCTTCCATGAATTTCCTTGGTCATGGTGTCTTGTCACAGTAATAAAAAAGTAACTAAGACAGTCAAACTGCAGTGAAGGCTGCACATCCAAAAGAATATGTGCAGTGCAAACTGTACTTGATAAATTAAAAAAAAAGGTAGTGAAGTAAGGGATGGGTGGGGAAGAAGTCAGGGAAGGGAGTGAATATAATAAAATGCATTATATTATTTTTTTTCAGAAATAGCAAATATGAGGAGAGTAAAATAAATTAACTCCTTGTAAGTAAAGAAGAAATTGCATTCAATGCATACTGTGCCTTTTTATTTTATTGAAATGTTTCTATCCCAATTTTTGAATTTTCTCTTGTTTATGTAAATGTAGTATGCCTTTAAACTTCATAGTAGAAGAATATATAGGTGAAACCTTATATCAAAAATATCAAGAGTAGGGGCCAATGAGCTGGCTTAGTAGTTAAGGGCATTTGATGCTAACTACGTGAGCCTGAGCTTGATGGTGGGTGAGTACTGATATGGTAGAAAGGAGAGGTGACTCCCCAAAGTTGGCCTCAAACCTGCATGTGCAACCCATTATATATGTATAAATAAATAAATAACATAAAAAAGAAACAGGTGACAGCTTTTAAAATGCCATTTAAATCTAGAAGTTCCCTTTCTTTCTCTTTCTGTGAGCTGAGACATCCGCTATTAACTCACCCTGAAGATCATATTTTTGGACTTCCTCATTTAAAAAATGGCGACGTTGCTATTTTTAAACTCTTTGCTGTGGCAGAAGACCAGAACTTCTCCGTGCCAGGACAACTGCAGCTTCTGCAAAGTTGAACGGGTTAAGCCAGAAGTAAGAGCTTAGTTCTGTCCTGTTCTGTTCTACTGCCCCACTTCCCTCCTACCACCAAGGATCTTGCTTTCAACTTTGCGTGTAAGTTTCTGAGAATAACAATGGAGCCTTCCAAGTTCTCAGTAATCATTAACCACTTCTAGGCAGGCATAACCTTCTGCCTCTTAGCAAAGCTCTCTCTGGAGAAGTTCCAGGAGGAGCCATCACCTAGGGCAGACAGGTCCAAAGCCAAAGGGCAAGGTGGTGTCTGCAGTAGCCCAAGAGGAAGAGTGTGTGGCCACTTTATGGAATCTAGTGTCTGTGAGAGGCAGGGTAACCCCCCAAGGACTTGGGAGATGCCCCTCTAGAAGAAAGCTGTTAGAAGTCTCTGGTAGCACTCTTAGGCTTGGTCCCAGCCTTATCAGCTGGCTCATATTTACTTTACTCTCTCCTTTTCTCTTGGTGCAAGAATGATGCCAAGACATTGGCATATGTGTGTACCTACAGAGGTGGACCATAAGGCTGGACTCTGAGATAATATTGCTTATCATTTCTAGTGTGATACTACTAAATCTTTGCAGCTGTGTTTATCTGTGTTTCCAGACTGGGCTGCCGTGTGTGTGTGTGTGTGTGTGTGTGTGTGTGTGTGTGTGTGTGTATTAGTTTACTTTGGGTTTCCATAACAAAATGACGTAGGGTGATTGAATCACCATCCATCTGCATTTTAACACAAAATTCCAAGACTCTACAAAAAATATAAAATACAAAAATACAAAAATACAAATACAAAAATAAAAAATCCAAAAGCAGGCCTCAGTGGGGTCATTTCTCTCACAGCATCTCTCTGTGGTTTGGAGGCAACATGCTTCTTGCTGTGGTCTCATGTGGGCAGACTTCTGTCTTGACTGTGTCCCAGTCTCTCTCTATTAGATGCCAGTTACCAGGGGATATGGCTCACCCAGATGACCTCACTGTACCTCAGTTTACTTCTTTAAGATCTTGTCTTGAAATGTGGTCACATTCTAGGGATACTGGGGGTTAAGACTTCAATATATAAATTTTGGAAGGACACAAGTCAACCTGAGAGGGGAAGACATGCACACATAGCCATAAATAGTGTATATAGAGTCTATAACAATAAAATATACTATATTTTGATGGCTAATTTTTATGTCAATTTGTAATCGACACTGTGTGTGTGTGTGTGTGTGTGTGTGTGTGTGTGTGTGTGTGCATGCATGCTTGCATTAGAGAGTTTCTAGAGACATTTTACTGACCAAGAAATACCCATCCCTAATGTGGATGGTATCATCTCTATGGGCCATGGTTTTGAGCAGTATAAAAAGGAGCTAGTGAGATAAGTACCAGTATTCTTCATGTTCTGTTCCTAATGGTAGTCATGGCGTGACCAGCTGCCTCAAGTTCCTATACCGTGTCATCCCATGATGATGGATGGTGCCCCTTTCTCTCCCTAAAAATAATGATCCCTCCAAATAAATTCTCTCTTTCTTACATTGATTGCATTTTTTTAAAAAAATCAAATATGTTGTCATAGTAGGAGAAAGGCAACCAACATATGTAGTAAATAAAAAGTGTAGTCTACTTTATATTTCATGCATACATGTGTACACTCACAGGTGCTCCATGCAATGGAGTTCATATGATTCCGGGATACTGTCTGGTTTATGCTTGAAATTCCTCATGTCTGTAGAAACACTGAGCTTCTTATTGTGTAAAATAGTCGTGTCCATGTCTGTATCACATCTCCACACCACCCTCTCTTCAGCAAGCACACACAGTAGCTGTAACTTCGTGTTCTCTGCTCTCCCACAACCTTAATGTTCTGCAAAATACCCAGCAAGACAGGCTCCACTGACCCTCTAACCTGGCCATTTCTGTCCAATAGGGTGATATTGGAAGCATTTTCTCTGGAAGGAGATTACAACCCTGTAGCCTGATAGTCCAGGTAGAAAGAGGTAGTGTGGAAGGCAAGTGGCTTTTATACTTTTGTTTCCTGGAAATTCCTCTAAAAGAAAGCAGGGAAGGTGACCACAGCAGAGATCTCTCATACTGTGGACTTCTGTTTAGGCCGAGGAAGTAGGAACCTAGCCAAAGACCAGGAAAAGCCAGTGCTTCTGGTTAAAGATAAACTGGAAAGGCATTTTAAGAGCTAGTTTGTCCACTGGGAGCAACAGATAAGTTAAAGGCCTGGGGATTAAGCCAAATTCATCCCTGTCAATATTGTTAGGGAACCACAAGTGACATAAGAACAGGCAACTGTGGTGCATTTGAAAAGATATATCCCAGGCAATATTGACTCTCCCCTTGACCTACCATCAAAATGGACAGAAAAGGAGTTTGTTCTTCACGTTTATCTATACTTTTCTACATGAATTGACCGCTCTAAAGAGTCTTATATAGGTATTAGTTTATCTAGGTCCTTGCTACTTACAGTAGGGTCAGCAGCTGCACCATTGGGGAGTGTGCAGCAAACACTACACTAACATACAGAACCACAATCTGCCTTTAATTTTGCCTTCTATTTATTTATTTATTTATTTATTTATTTATTTATTTATTTATTTATTTTGAGGCAGAGTCTCACGTATCCCAGTCTGGCCTCAAATCCACTATGTCCTTGAGTTTTTGATCACCTGTCTGCCACATCCTAAAGCACTTTTCTGTAGTATTAGTGACCCAAGACAATCTTCCTGCATTTAAGCACTCTATCAACTGGGCTATATCCCCAGCCCTCACAGTCTGCATTTTGGTAGGCTCTCCCTTAAACCCTATTCACATTAATGTTTATAACTCGGTGACTCTTAAGGCCTAATGCTGCATTAGTGACCTTTCTGGCTGGTGACAACTGCATACAAACAAAGTAGAAGATGGGGCCGGAGAGATGGCTCAGCTATTAAAGGCTAGGCTCACAACCAAAAATATAAGAAAGTAGAATATGGCTGTCCACTTAGTGCTGTTTTCAAGCAGAACCTGTTTGCCAGATTAGGAAAGGGAAACATGGCCTTCTTCCAGTTTATACTGTGTTGTCAGGGTTATCATTTGCCTTGTCATATCTACATACTGTGCTTTCTTGAGTCAGTTACTTGGTTTTCTGTGATTCAATTTTGCCTTCTAGAAAAAGGAATTTAAATATGGTGATACATGCATACGGTCCCAGAACCTGGGTGGTAGACCGCAGAGGGTCTGTTACACTGTGAGTTCTGGGCCAGAAGACTGTCTCAGAAAGCAAAACAAAATTAATCAAAATAAAACAAAACCAACAACAAAAAATTGTGCTAATCTCAGGGAGCTTTCAATTGATTAACTCTTGTGAAGTACCTGGTGCTGTCCCTGGTAGACAATAGGAGCTTAATAATGGCAAGATAAGTACCCAGCAGGACCTGTACAAATACTTAGGTTATTAGGCTGAGAATTGATATGATGTTTTCTTTAAAGGCATTGCCTGCTTTTTTCAAATCATTGATGCACTGTCTGTCTTAATGTTCTTTAGGTTATTGTTTAAAAAACAAACAAACAGTTTTCCTTTGGCTTACAGATGCTTTTGCATAGCAAGGACACGGAGCGCCCATTGTAATGGAGTTGGGCAATGAGTAAGTTTTGGGGCATGCCCCAGGAGGATATGTGCTACCTGGAAAAACACAGCATGAAAAGGGGAAGAGGAGATGGCGAATTAATATCGATATTTAACAGAGGGGGCTTGGGGGGAAGCTTTCCTGATTAGGGACAAGTTGAGAGACCTAACTAGGCAAAGACGTGAGGAACCGGGTAGCAAGCTAGTGAGAGTCTGATCCTGGGAGAAATTTTGAGGAATGCAGGTAGGTAGGTAAGTGCAAATGTCCTGAGTCCCGATCTTGTCCAATACGCAGGGACTTTCTACAAGGTCATGGCAGACGAAACAAAGTGAACAAGTGAGAGACAGGGCCCCAGTGGTGAGGGGTTAAGTTACCAGGCAATGATGTTGGGGGCCTTGAATAGATGAATATTTTATGCATTTCATAGGGAAATCAGGGTGTAGGAACTTAAACCTGGAGGCAGAGTTGCTTGTGATGGAAGGACAAGGGGAGAGTTGGTGACAGCCAAGGAAAGGGCAGAGGTGTGAGTGGTAGGGACATCTTAGGGACACTTATATTAGAGACAGTGTCTAGGAAATTCACTGAATAATTAGATGTTATAAGGTGGGAGACCAGATAAGAGGAAAGGCTCTAATGTTGTTGGGCTGAACAATTATAAAGTTGCTGTTTAACGGTTGGGGGAGGATTGATGTGGGAGTTAACCTAGGCACCTGGATTTGGATGCACGAAGTTCACTTTGCTCAACTGAAGTCAAGGCTCACAGGAACGAGGCAGGAGCAGCAGGCTGGCGTTCAGAGATTATAGCCATGTAGCTGGCTTGGCTCATTAGTTAATATGGGTAGGCAGAAAAAGGGCATTTGGAAGATGGGGTTGAGGAAGAGGAAGTAACCAAGGAGATGGGGGAAATCCTCTGTTAGGGTGGAGAAGAAATAGAGGTTCTGGAAGCCAAATGAAGGAAGTGCTTCAGTGCTTTCGGACTATTTGGACATGAAGTAATTGGAAACTGGCTTTTAGATTTCATCATAAAGAAACCTCTGGTGGATTTTATAAGAATTGTTAATGTGGAAGGGAGAGAAAAAAACCAGATCAGATTTGGGTCAAAAAAAAGAGTAGAAGAAGCACACACAATAAGAATAGATACAAATTTTGAAAGTCTTTTGAGAAATTTAGTCTCTAAAAGTTCAAAGTAAATTAAAAAGCAAAAAGCAAAGGAGGAAAGCCAAGGTGAGGGGCTGAGCAAATGGGGGACATTATAGGGCGCTCGTGTACAGTGGCAGAAATCAAACAGCAGGGCACAAGGACACTGCGAGTCACGAGAGAGGACTCAGTTCTGGTGAGGCGATGGGCCTACTGCCTGTATGCTATAGCTATGGGTTATTGTTGGGGGTAATATTAAAAAAGTCAACCCACCTTCTCTCCTGCCCCACCGTGTCCTGCTCTAGTACCAGTACTGGCCGGCCACAACACTCTCAACACAATGTGTTCTCACCATTGAGCTAATCTCATCCCAGCTATTGAGTTCATCTCGCTTCTACGCAACGCCCCACACACCCCATGATCAGCCATCTCAACACCTAGTTACCCAGTAGAAACACGACTCTTAAAGCTTAATAATCTAATCAGATTTATATAACAGTAAGTCATAATTTACATGATGACAATACAATAATTTCAGAGCCATTTGATAAAGATAAAACTTTAACCCAAATATTCTAACCTTGTGAAAATCTTAGCTACTTGTAGCTGTTTAAAACCACGGTTCGTCTGCCTCCATGTTGGCTTCTCTCCCTCCCCTCCTTCTCTCCCTGTCCCCCAAACTCCTAGCTCTGTCTCCCTTTTCCTGTCCAATCACAGGCCTGCCACTGCCCTAATGTGATTGGACAGAGAAAATCCTGCAACAGGTTATCAGTCAGCACCTACAGCCAAGGGAGAAGAGAGTAGATCCATTCACCTATGTACCAGTTAGTGGACTTCTGGTTACTATGCAAATGGTACTTTGTCCCTTAAATACTATGTAAACTATAAAGTAGGAAACGAGATACCATATTAAAAATGAATAAAGAGGGAAGGTTTAACGTTTAAGGAGACGAAGGTGAGAATGGACATCAAGGATGATGGACTCCGCAATGGTGCCTGACCCTTCAGAGTCCTCACTCTGCAAAGTCTATTTTAGGCGTACAGTCACGAGTTTAACATGGAACCAGGCAGCATTATTGCTATGGGATTTTTTTTCAATCTGTTTAGGGAATTCAGGCAGAGGTGACCCCTTTGTTACACCCCCCATCCCCCATCATTTGTGGGCCATGTAATTCTTTGCCTCTGTATAGATGAGGGAACGAGGATTTTCATGACTCCTAAAACACACTGGAGAGCTTTCCCATGAGAACACACAACACCCCCTCCCCCATTAGAATGCTATTTTTTTCTGAATGGCCATCGTGATGAGATCCCTCCCCCTCAGTAGTTACTGCAGCTATTTCTAGGACTTATGGCATATCCTCTGTGCCAGGATATAACTTATTTTATTATTAATAACCCAGACCTTTGTTTTCCTCACAAGACTCAGGAAGTCTCGAAAAGGTTTATGTGGGACAAATTCTTCTCCTTTCCTCTCCAAGTCAACTCACATTCTTACCCAACCTCATGGTTTTTCAGAACATGAACACTAGTATTTGAGAGGGAGACTGAACAGAGAGGAAATACACTAGCCATATCCTCTTGAAAACCTTTTGCAACCTCCTGTGGTGGAGGCAGGGGTTGTTTGGTGTTTTCTGCATCCTCCCCAGGCTACCGTTGGGCAATGGGAAGCTGACTGCACTCCCCATCACTAATGGTCTTTGGCATTGGCTTGCGGTTGTGCTATGTTCGCGTCAATGGCTACGGATTTCTCACCAGGCACAGGTGAAGGAAATACCCCGGGGGTTTCCCCACGGGTCTGGGTCTGCGCTGAGTGTGGCTTCCACTCCATCACACCCTGTACTTTTTCACACTTCCCCTCCCTCAAGTCTTCCCTGTTAATGCCAAGCAGGGACACTGTGTTCCAAGCTCATTAGTCAAGAATGTGACCAGACTGCTTCTGAAGAGGGATTTCCCTGGCATGGTCTCTTCCCAATCATGCAAGAAAATCTGGAAATCAGCCTGTCTTTTTAGGGAACCGACTTGGGACTGCAGGGTTGGTTTTTGCCCCAAATTTGGGGGCTAAGCATGTGGTAGTTGAACCCAGAGGACCTCAGTGAACTCACAAAGGTGCCCAGTTATTAGCAGTCTGGATGACAGGGGACTTGGGTCTCTAGAGTAGTTTCCCTTGAATTCATTTCTTCAGATGATTCACAAATTGTCTCAGCCTGCTGGAGACAGTAGTGACCTTTCTAGTTCACTAAGTAGGAGGAAGGACAGCCTTGCCTACTGCAGAATGCTCAGAGAAAGCTAACAGGTAAGGCTCTCCACAGATCCTGAGTGTCTGTGCTGGGCCAGGTGCTTACTCCATATGCCTCAGTTTGCTCTGTTCTAGAACTTTCTGGTGATAGACAACCCCAAGCTCAAGCTGCAATCCACACCACACACACCTTGGAGAATGGCATCTCTTCCTTTCCCAAATGGTTCCAAAAAAGGGTGATGCTGTTCTGTAGGTTGCAGGCATTCTGGTTGCCCCCTTACTCCTTTCCCAGGGCCTTCTCCAGCTTCTTTTCCTTCTTAGAAGTCCTCATTATATAGGACTTTCTATTTTTCTGGGGGGGTATTTTATTTATTTATATTCCAAATGTTGCCCCCCCATTCTGGTCTTCCATTAACAGCACCCCCTCATCTTATCCTCCCTCCCCTGTCTTTCTATTCTTTAAGTTGCTCCCAATATACCATACAATCTCTACCCTTTCTCTATCACTGTAAGGGTTGAGAGCTGGTGATTTAGCTCAGATGATAGAATAACTTGTACAAAGCTTTAGGTTAGAGTCCCAGCACTGCGTAATCCATACATAATGTCTTGGTTTGAATGAGAATGCCCCCCCAATAGTCTCATATATTTGAATACTTAATCACAGAAACGATACACAATCTCCTACTAAATGCTTTCCTCTCTAAATTGCCTTGGTTATGATGTCTCTTCACAGCACTAGAACAGCTATTAAGACACATGGTGGCACATCTCTGTAACCCCAGGACCTGAGAGATTGAGGTGGGATGATCAGAAGCTTGCTCTTGGACATGTAAGATACACTCTCTGTCTGTCTGTCTGTCTGTCTGTCTGTCTGTCTCTGTATCTCTCTCTCTCTGTATCTCTCTTTCTCACACACACACATTCTAGGTCTCTGTCTGTCTCTGTCTGTCTGTTTCTCTCTCTCACGGATACACATTCTCTGTCTGACTCTCTCCTTCTTTCTGACAGACAGACAGACAGACAGACACACACACACACACACACCCCTGCAGCAATACCAGCTTCAGCAGCCAGTAGCTCCATTATGTTCTCCCATGTAAGTTATACTCACCACAGCATGTAGTATAGAGCAGGGATCTCATAGGCTCTTGATAAATGAATGACAATAGGAGAACCTGGGTCCAGTTTTTCCATTTGTTTTGTTTTTAATTTTAGGTGAGAGAAAAAACACAGAAGTGATAAAGGGATAGCTGTGAGTCTGGGAAGATGGTGCAGTGGGTAAGAGTCTTGGCTGCACAAGCAGGAAAGCCTTAGTCATGATCCCAGGACTCTCAAAAAAGCCAACTGTGGCACTGCGCATGCCTGCAGCCCCAGTGCTGTGTGGGGTACAGACAAGATAACCGCAGGGGTTTTCTGTCCACCAGACTAGCTCCAGGTTCAGTGACTCAGCAGGATGCCTGAAGACTTCCTCAAGCCAGGATGAACACATTCCCATGTATGTATATACCACACACATATGTGGGCATACACCACATAGACAGATGCCACCACCACCATACTCTAGTTTTAATGACATTTAATTTGCCTCTGTCCCTAAAATCATCTTTGACTGAGGGAGTATGGCCTGGCTGAAGAAACTCAAGCTCCTTTCTAAAAGCAGGGTTTAGAGAACAATAGGGCAATCTGTGGAATTGCCTTGAAAAGTCAACGGCTCTGATGGACAGGGGTCGCCAGTGTCCTAACATTATGTCTCTAGGCCTGTGAAGCTCACTGTGATAACAAACTAGGTATAAACAACAACAACAACAACAACAACAACAACAACAACAACAACAGCAGCAGCAGCAGCAGCAGCAGCAACAACAGCAACCACACAGAATCTACAGGGAACTTCCGTAAAGGGCATACACATGCTGACCTTCCAGCCGCTTCCTCGCCAACCCAATATCATCACAGGCCTTAACTCATGGAGGCAGCCTCTTACCCTTCACCAAACCCCGGGTTCTGATAGCAAGCCTACAGAGCATCTTGGCAAACTCCTCATTTTAAGTTTTAATCATTTTAAAAAATTTTTTTTATTAATTAATTTTTTTACATTCCATATTTTATTCCCTCTCCCCGACCTACCCTCCAACTGTTCCACATCCTATACGTCCTCCCCAGTGTCTTGTCTCCAGATGGATGTCCCCAACCCCAACTCCACCTGACTCCTAAAGTCCTTGGGGCCTCCAATCTCTTGAGGTTTAAGTACCTCATCTCTGAATGGACCCAGACCCAGATTCCTCTACTGTATGCGTGTTGGAGGCCTCCTATCAGCTGATATATGCTATCTGTTTGGTGGTCTAATGTTTGATAGATCTCAGGGGTCCAGATTAATTGAGACTGCTGGTCCTTCTATGGGATTGCCCTTCTCCTCAGCTTCTTTCAGCCTTCCCTAATTTAACAACATGGGTCAGCGGCATTTGTCCATTGATTGGGTGCAAATATCTGCGTCTGATTCTTTCAGTTGCTCGCTGTGTCTTTCAGGGGGCAGTCATGATAAGTCCCTTTTTGTGAGCACCTCATAGCTTCAGTGATAGTGTTAGGCCTTGGAGCCACTCCTTGAGCTGGATTGCAATTTGGGCCAGTCACTCCAACTCCTTTAAGTTTTAATCATTATAATGTGCACTGTTAAAGACTGCGTTGACTGTCTATGGATGGGACAGGGGGCAGAGATACTACTTTGTGTGATCCTGTTAAAAGGTGTTCAGAAGTTTAACGTGGCTTAGTAGTGTGTGTGTGTGTGTGTGTGTGTGTGTGTGTGTGTGTGTGTGTGTCTGTGTGTGTTGGGGAGGACTTTCACATAGTGTTCCAGTCTGTACATGTGGTTTTGGGGCTTGATTGCAGTGACTCATATTTCATAATGGCTTCATTTCCAGGAGTCCGAGGCAGGGAAATGAAAAACTCAAGGTCTGCAGGACTCAAGTCTGGTCTAGACAGTTTGATGAGATCTTGTCTCAATAACACAAAAGTAAAAAGGGGCTAGGGGTACAACTGAGTGGTAGAACTCCTATCTAGGAGATACATCCTCAGTGATTCCTAGGTGTATACCCCAACACCACACACCATACACACACAAAGGGGAGAGCTATCTATACTTGAAGACACACCTGTTGCAAAAGGAAAGTGTCTTCTTATTCGCAGCTAGCAGAACAAATTAGGTAGAGGCATATCAGAGCTTCATCTCTGCTTCCTGCCAGTGATTTATTTTGAGTAAAGGAGAACACTTTCTCTCTGAGCATCTCTAGACACAGTGGCAATGTTGTCAGTAAAGCAACCAATGTGTAAGGCATCTGCTGGGTTGAAGCGACAAGGGAGGTGATCACTCTCATGTCTGTCCTCCCTCTTTCTTGAAAGACAGAGCTCCGAGTGAATGGATGCCTAGTTGATACACAGACGAAGGAAGAGAAGCTAGCATGAGGATTTAAAACTGTAAGAGTTAGAAACAATGGTTTAGATTCCAAACATAGGCAAGAATGCTAGTTCAAAACATTCTTATATCTATATTCAGGTACATAGGAAACTCTTATAGATGAGCCTTTTGTTGACTTTACTTAGGGGGTTCATCCAGGCATGGCAGTAGATATCTGTGATCCCAATTCTGAGGAGCCAGAGACAAGAGGATCCTAAGGGCTTGTTTGGACAAACAACAAACTGTGTTACTCCCCCTGCCATTCATTTGCTCAGTGTTTCCCTTGAAGATTCCTAAAGTCTACACTCCATGGACCATTTCATCTCTACATATTAGGAACATGAGCAGGAGATGTGCCACCTCCCCCCAACTTCCTTTTCCTCATGTGGATCAAATAAAATAAAGCTGTGGCTTTATTCACAGTGTCATCAAATTCAGAGATGACATGTGTCCTGTTCCCAGACATTACCCCCAAGACCTTCTGGCCATTTATTTCCTCATTTATTGTTCTACAGTAGGAAAAAGGAGTTATCAATGTGCTTATCCCAGTATACACTGCCTGAGGGCATGCTCAGTGGGCACAGAGAAGGCCAACAGTAACAGTCGATTCTTCACATTGAAAACTAAACAAATCCTTGGAGAAAACACAAGCATTAGTCACTTTTAGTATGTATATGTCTGAAATTGGCTTATATTTCCGTATACCCCATTTAGAAAAACTTAAAGTACCATAATATAATAAATGGTTTGTAGTGAGTGAGCCAAGGAGGAGGGAAGCTGTGTGGTTGAGCAGACTGAAGGTCACGTGTGATGAAAGTGCTCTGGGCCCACTCTTCCACTGTAGCTTCCCACCCTGCCTTTGCTCCATGCCCATAAGCCTCCCTCCAGTAAGTCTTTCTCATCTGTAGTTTTCTCAAATAGAAAGAAAGAAAGAAAGAGAAAGAGAGAAAGAGAGAAAGAGAAAGAGAGAGAAAGAGAGAAAGAGAGAAAGAGAGAAAGAGAGAAAGAGAGAAAGAGAGAAAGAGAGAAAGAGAGAAAGAGAGAAAGAGAGAAAGAGAGAGAGAGAAAGAGAGAGAGAGAGAAAGAAAGAAAGAAAGAAAGAAAGAAAGGAAGGAAGGAAGGAAGGAAGGAAGGAAGAAAGGAAGGAAGGAATAACGGAAAGGAAAAGAAAGGAAAGGAAATGAAAGGAAAAGGAAAGAAAAAAGAGAAGAGGAGAAGAGTAGAGAGAAGAAAAGAAAAGAAAGGAAAGAAAGGAAAGGAAAGGTAAAGAGAAGAGAAGAAGAAGCAAAAAGAAGAGAAGAGAAACAAAAAAAGAAAAGAAAAGAAAAGAAAAGAAAAGAAAAGAAAAGAAAAGAAAAGAAAGTGGATCAGATACGATTTCTTCCATTCTGGGCCTTTGTGAAATTTGATACATTTTTCAACTTGAACAGTCCTGGCAACTCAGTCCCCACTGTTTCAAAGGCTGAGACAGGAGCTGATGATCCTCCTGCCTTAGCTCTGTTTAGTGGAAGCAGAGCCAATGGGAGATGCTCTGACTAAGCAGGTTGTCTCTAAGGAATTGACAAGCATCTGGAGGTAAAAGGAAGCCAAACTTCTGCCTCGTGGGACCTTATTTCTCCTCTGGAACTCTGCTTCCGTTACTGCGGCGAGGCTTCCCCACCACTACCAGCCACAAACTTCAAGATTTTCTCATCCTCCTTTTTCTCTTCTCCCCTTCCCTGCTCACCGTTTGAGAAAGGGTTTCATGTAGCCCAGGGTAGCTTTGAATTTGTGCTATAGACAAGGATAGCCTTCAATTCTTGCTCTTTTTGTTTCCTGTCTCCACCCATTGACAGATGAAGATTACAGGCATATCCACCCCCAGCCAATCTAGCTTATGTACTGAGATCTAACCATTGACTTGGTGCAAGTTAAGTAAATTGCTCTAGAACTGAGCCCTACGGCCCAGCTTTTGATTAATTCTTACAATTTTGTGATTTTAGCAGTCCTTTTGTCTGTAGACTTTGTCTCTACCCCATGCCAATGGTTCCCTTAGCTTTGAATAATGAAGTTTTCCCTCTGAGTGTTTCTGAACACACTATACAGTCCATTTGTTCTGTGGATCCATCTGTGTTTGTAGGTAAGCGTTTCTGGCCGTTTATCTTCATCTAGGCCTGGGCTTAGGGGCAAACTTGCTTTCTTTCTGAGGTTTGTAGAGCATTAGCACTTAGGTGTAGGGTGTTCCTCTATTCTGAGATAGCTTTCACAGAAGGGAAGAGGTGAGGCTTATATTATTCTTGTGCATATTGGTATTAGTTCTCGGTACACAGTTCTTGAGGAGACTATTTTTCTCTCCTGAGTGACCCTTGTCAAACACTGTCAGGCTCAGCATGATGAAGCTGACTGTTAATCCTGCTGGCATGTGTATCTGTGTGCCTTTAAGCCATCATCAAAGAGTTTCAGTGCTGAAGTTTCAGAGTAAATTTTGACATCAAGGAATGTGTAATATTCAGCCTGATTCTTTTGGAATACTATTTTGGCTATTTAGAGTCCCTTCAGATTTCATATGAAATTTCAGGATGGGTATATTTTTTTTTCTATTTCTGCAGAAATTGTACTGAGATTTTAGATAGTAGCTGTACTGAGTTTGTAGATGGCTCTCAGCCATCCGCAGGTGTGGACACTTCAATTGGATGAAGCTCAAATTCTAGAACATGGGATGTTTTCCCATTTTTTTGGTATTTTTTGTTTTTTGTTTTTAGTTAAGAAAATAGGTATACTCATGTTTACCTATGTGTGCTGTGGTGAGATTTGTGGGTAGGGTACCCACAGAGATCAGAAGGTGTTAGATTTCCTGCAACTGAAGTTGCAGGCTCTTGTGAGCCACCTGACCTGGGTACTAGGAACCAAACTTGGGTCCTTAAGAGTTTTAAGGACCAATGAGCGGTCTCTCCACTCCCATTTGTATCTCTAATTAAACAGTGTTACATTTGTTTATATGTTTATTTATCTATTTATCTATGATGTGCATCTATGTACACACACATGTGATGGACACAAAGTGTAGTCAGTTCTGTCCTTTCACCATGAGGGCTCTGGGATCAAACTCATCTTCAGAATTAGCAGCAAGCTCTCTCCCCACCCAGCCATCTCGCTGTCCTTGTAGCTTTAATATTTTTATAATAAATTTGTTTTTATTTCAGTGAACTGGTACTTTGCCTCTTTTATGAGGTACATTCTTAAATTATTAATTTTTAGTGCTATTGCAAATGCAATTATTCTTCAGTCTTGTTAATGTTTATTTGATATTAATATATTATATAGATGGCGATGCTGGGGCACAGGGATATTAAGTGACTTATACTCTGAGTATAAGCATGGATATTACCTAATAGTGATGCGAGGCTCAAGACCTCAGGGACCAGACCTTCACCTACCTGCTGCTGTTCCTGTACCAGGGACTAAGAATTTTGACAAGTTGGTGGTAGAAAATTCAGGATTATTGTACTTTCTACTCACATCTCACATGTCTCCCTAACCCCCTTTTTCAATTATGTCCATCCATGTTCTTTCTAAGAGAGAAATAAGCTCCAAATCACAGACCTTTAGTGTTCATGCTTCAGAACTGGGATGCTCCATCCAGCTGATTCTTTTTATGGTATGCCTTCCTTTGTGAACTGGACTGTGAGTGGTACCTCTTAAATTACACTCATTATTTCTTCCCCCTCCCTGCCACCCCCTCTCTCATTTCTAATTTCCTAGAGTAATTTCCATAAATAATTGAAAACCGGCTTGCTGATGTAGTGGTAAAAATTTTAAATTGTGCTTTGTGATAACAGTGTTGGTCTTTTCTTTATTATGGGCATGTCTGGATGGTACAAAGATTCCTTTGTATATGCAGCCTCAACAAACCGATGGTCTGAACAGAAGCTTCGTTTGTGTCTTGGCAGAAGAGCAGCAGCCTGTTTGGGGAGTATGATAGTGCTTTAATAATCTCTCATGAGCTCAGTTATCAACATTTTGGAAGGGGACCTAGAAACACCCTAGCATATTGCCTTTTGTTTTAAATGATGCAGTGGAGAATCTTTAAATGGTCATGCTAGGAAAATATTTAGGGAAGGTGTAGTGGTACAAAATAGCCACCTAGTGCTTGGAAGGTTGAGATTGAAGGACTGTTGAGTTTGAGATCAACATGATTTGGAGAGAGAGAGAGAGAGAGAGAGAGAGAGAGAGAGAGAACTCTTCTGAATATTCTGTAATCTTCTCCCCCATGCAAGCAAATAGGAAATAATTGAAGAAAATAATCTGCTCTCCCTCTCCAGTTAGTGATTTCGTGACAGAGAGAGCTCTACTGGTTATCACTTGTTAACATTCTCCAGCCTTTTTCTGGTCCCTCTGTACTGTCTCCTGTCAGCAGTGGCAGGGAGAGAGACACAGGTTGAGAACTTTATCATGGCAGCCATACATGACCTGAGACAAGCTGCTGCTGGTCATGTTAATTTGTAGAATTCCTTCTTATATGAAGGAAATCAGCTCTTGGGTTAGTATGAGTTATGGGTCAGTTTTTATGTTGTTCTGACTCTGGTTTTCATGGTCCTTAGGTGTTTTTTTCATGTGTAAGAATGCTTTTTTTTTTCTTATTCAATACAGGCATTTATACAGTAATTTCTCATCCTACAAGTGCACACACACATATCCTTATTTATTCTAGTATTTTACTGTGTTATTTTCTATATACATATGTATGAACCTATAATTTATTTTAATATAAGGTATGAAAGGCATAGAAAATGGTTTATTTTTCTTCGGTTCTTTTAAAGTTATCCTAGCACTATTTATTAATAGTTCATTTTGAAATGCTCGCTTGATCATCCATTAAATGTGGCTATCTCTATGGGTTTATTTCTGGACATTCTATTACGGTCTGCTCATTTGTCTATTGGTGTAGCAGTCCTCAGTGATTTAATGCTTGTCATGATGAATCTTGATTGCAGCATTCAGATGTTCTGGTTTAATGTCTGTTTGAAACATATGACAAATGATGAATCAGAACTTGTAGCAGTGAGAAAGTTACACGCTAGTGAGTCCAAAGTAAACCATGAAATGGCTATAAAATTAAATTAGCAGCGTCTCTGCTTCCCAGCTGAATGGAGTGGGTTTCTGTAGGCTAATGCCTTCACTGAAATGCAGATTTGGATAAATCATAAATACTTCTTATTTCTTTTTTTTCCATTTTTTATTAGGTATTTAGCTCATTTACATTTCCAATGCTATACCAAAAGTCCCCATACCCACCCACCCCCACTCCCCTACCCACCCACTCTCCCTTTTTGGCCCTGGCGTTCCCCATATAAAGTTTGCAAGTCCAATGGGCCTCTCTTTCCAGTGATGGCCGATTAGGCCATCTTTTGATACATATGCAGCTAGAGTCAAGAGCTCCGGGGTACTGGTTAGTTCATAATGTTGTTCCACCTATAGGGTTGCAGATCCCTTTAGCTCCTTGGGTACTTTCTCTAGCTCCTCCATTGGGAGCCCTGTGATCCATCCATTAGCTGACTGTGAGCATCCACTTTTGTGTTTGCTAGGCTCCAGCATAGTCTCACAAGAGACAGCTACATCTGGGTCCTTTCGATAAAATCTTGCTAGTGTATGCAATGGTGTCAGCATTTAGATGCTGATTATGGGGTGGATCCCTGGATATGGCAGTCTCTACATGGTCCATCCTTTCATCTCAGCTCCAAACTTTGTCTCTGTAACTCCTTCCATGGGTGTTTTGTTCCCAATTCTAAGGAGGGGCATAGTGTCCACACTTCAGTCTTCATTTTTCTTGAGTTTCATGTGTTTAGCAAATTGTATCTTATATCTTGGGTATCCTAGGTTTGGGGCTAATATCCACTTATCAGTGAGTACATATTGTGTGAGTTCCTTTGTGAATGTGTTACCTCACTCAGGATGATGCCCTCCAGGTCCATCCATTTGGCTAGGAATTTCATAAATTCATTCTTTTTAATAGCTGAGTAGTACTCCATTGTGTAGATGTACCACATTTTCTGTATCCATTCCTCTGTTGAGGGGCATCTGGGCTCTTTCCAGCTTCTGGCTATTATAAATAAGGCTGCTATGAACATAGTGGAGCATGTGTCCTTCTTACCGGTTGGGTCATCTTCTGGATATATGCCCAGGAGAGGTATTGCTGGATCCTCCGGTAGTACTATGTCCAATTTCCTGAGGAACCGCCAGACTGATTTCCAGAGTGGTTGTACAAGCCTGCAATCCCACCAACAATGGAGGAGTGTTCCTCTTTCTCCACATCCACGCCAGCATCTGCTGTCACCTGAATTTTTGATCTTAGCCATTCTGACTGGTGTGAGGTGGAATCTCAGGGTTCTTATTTCTAATGGTCTGTATTAGTTATTTTCCTCCTTGCAGTGATAAACTATTTGGCTTAAGGTTAATTTGGTTAAGGTTAATGAGGGAAGGGTCTGCTTTGGCCCACGGTTTGAGGGTACAGTTCATCGTAGCTGGAGAAGCATAGCAGGAATCAAGACACCAGCTGTGGTGGCTGGAGTAGAAGCGGTGGTCACACTCCACATATAATGAGGAAGATGAAAGAGATGGGTAGCCATGTTTGAGTTTACCTTTTGTTCTTGTTCACTCTGGGGCCTTGGCCCATGGGATGGTGTCACTCACAGTCAGGGTGGGTCTTCCCTTCCCATTTAAACCTCTTTAGAAATACTGTTTTAGGAATGCCCAGAGGAGTGTCACCTATACGATCCCATAGGATGTCAATCAAGAGTAATGATCACATGCAATCAGGAATCGCAGAAACAAGATTCAATGTACTAGGAAGATGAATGTGTTTCTGATAGCAGCTGATGTTGTCTAGACAGTTTTGGTTTTCTCTCTCAGGGCATTCGTTGATTCTGGACAAAGACATAGGATTAGACTTACACAAGCAGAGACCATCTATTAAGGAAAAGGAAACATAGTTCTGACAATTATGCAGAGTTTGTATGCCAAAATGGGATCTCATAGGGTCATCAGTGAACCCTTGGCTTCCTATGGCAGATGTGTTCTGGCTTCTGGTGCTATATGGGATACTAGTGAACAAAGATGGAAGATGTTAGAAGGCATCAACTCTCAAATAGTCTCCTGCTAGGGCGAAAGTCACTATAAACCTCACTACAAAGCCAAACAGCCCCAAAGGTCTCATGGAGGAAAGAGGTAGATTGACAGGGGGAAGGATGCATCAAGTAGAGTGACTTTAGAGCCTTAGTGTACCATATAGGGAGACAACATAGAAATAACTCATCATGCAAACAAGCAATGATGGCCGATAACAACAGAGAGACCATGCAGCAGACGTAGACCCTCAGATGATCATTACACAGGTATTCTCAGACAAGAGCCAATAGCAAGATTATGGTTATTCTGTTTGAGAAGATCAAGAGGTAAGGACAAAATGGATTTTAATAGGTTAGACCAATCTATGAAAAGGTGCTAGGTGAATGTTTTATAAGTGCAAGATTTATCAAATCTCGAACAAGATAAACACAAAAAAAGGAAAATTACAGTGACATTTAGCAATTTTTTTTTAAGTATTTGGCAAGAGGGGAAGCCAATTTATTTGACTTTTTGATGTTTATTGCATTTAAAAATTTATTTAATTGTAGGCCTGGGAATTGAACCCAGGGCTTGATGCCTACCAGGTTTGCTGCCTTTAAGGAAACAAGAAACAACACTGGAAACCTCATCTCATCAGAAGTTTGAAAACCAGAAACTGGATGAGCACTACAGGAAAATAATGCTAATCCTTGGATGCTACCCCCAACCAACACATCCTTCAAAAGTGAAGGTGAGGGCTGGGTGAGGCGGTGGCTCAGACTGTGAAGGTGCTTGGCCTTGAGCTGAAACAGCTGGGTTTGGGTCTCTGAACCCACATGATAGGAAGAGAGAACTCCGGGAAATTGTCTTGACTTTTACAACTGAGCTGTGGCACATGCACACACACATACACACGACATGTATACATACACACATATACTCACATTTATATAAATATGTATACATATACCCATACACACACACACACACACACACACATATATATATATATATATATATATATATATACACACACACATCTATATATATACAGGTACATACAGATATTCATACCCACATGCATATACACATATGCACATATACACATATACATTGATATGCACATATACATCTTTAGTCACACATATACATGCTAAACAAATAAATATAAAAAAGAATGAAAGTAAGCTATATGTTTTGAGTCGAAAACAATGAAAGAATTAGTCAGGAAAAAAAACAAAAACAACAACAACAAAAAAACAGGCCACACTAAAGAACTGTGAGCCAACTCCTCAGGCCCGAAGAAAGTGATTCCAGATGCAAACATGGAAACACTGGAGGAAATGAGAAATAATATAATGGGAAAATATATGGAAATGTAAATAAATGCTGACTGCACAGAACAGTAATGCTAGTGTCTGTGGGAGTTTAAATTAGACACAGGGATAGGAATGCATGACTGTGTCAATATAAGTGGCTTAAAAAACAGGATCGGAGCATTACAACTAGCATCAGAGAAAAGGAAGGGGGGCAATTATATCAATTCACTAAGACCAGTGGTTTTCAACTTTCCTAATGCTGCGACCCTTTAATACAGCTCCTCACGTTGTGGTGACCTCCAACCATAAATTATTTTTGTTGCGACTCTGTAACTATAAGTTTGTTACTTTATGCATTGTAAGGTAAATACCTGATATGTAGGATAGCCGATATGTGACCCCCAAAGGGGTCATGACCCACAGGTTGAGAACCACTGCAGTCTAAGATATAAAGGAGCCTCTTGTAACCCAAAGAGGAAAGTAAGGCAACTTAGAAATCAGCAAGGGGACAGAAGAAAATGTTAAATAATCAGAAACACTTCAGCAGGAAGTCGGTAGAGAGGGAAGGTGTTAACTGGGACACCAGGAAAAAGACAATTACATATGAATTCAAACCTACCTACAGTTTCATAAAATATAAATGAACTAAATACCTAATTAGTGCGATGCCAGGACACACAATCAATCTCTCTTACGAGTGGGTGCACAATACTGATCTAATCACTGTATGTATAATTTCCATTTACCATCTTCTTGCACATCTTTTGTCTTCTAGTTCTCATTTCCTTGAGGCACATAATCTACCTAGAAGGCCCTCAATATATAATGATTACAGAGAGCCACTTATCCCATACTCTGTTCATCTTGGTTTGCATTTATATTAGGACAAATGTTTCAGACTGACATAATTATAATTTTGAGATGAGTTTCCCCGAACCTAGTTCACTAACAGTCTCTGGCAAACTGAACAAAGTTTATTTTATTACAAAGCCGTATGTCATTCACTTTAGCTTGTCAAATATTAGCTATTATGCCCATATAGTCTTCTACATTTATAACGTCTCATAGTTTCCAACAACATTCTGTATATGTTATCTAATTCTTGCAAGCTGTCTATGTTGGAGGAGCAGTGAAATTGTGACTCTTTGGGGCTGGGAAGAAAACTTAGTCCTTTAATGGTGTAGGCCAAGTTCCAATCCATGCAAAAATTGCATGGCTATGTGTGGCTGTTCCCCTAGCACTGGGGAGCCAAGACAGGCATATCCTGAGAGCTTGCTAGCCAGCCAGCTAAACCAAAGCAGTGAGCTTCTTGACCAGTGAGACCTTTTCAAGGCAGTAGATGATGGAAGACTGTCCTGCTCTGGCCTTTACACAAGTGATGTACACAGTGAGTCGTGCACCATAACCCCCCCCACACACACACACACACACATCATACCCACACTCAAGTACCTGAAACACATAACACACAAAAACATGTGCATACATACACATCCACACATCCACACAACTTGCCACACGAGACACCATCATCAGACCGTAAGACTAGAATTATAATTGTCTGGCAATTCCACCTCCTAGTAATTGTCCAAAAGAATTAAAACATGATCTCAAAGGGGTGTCTAAACTCCCAGGTTCATGGTAACGTTAGACACAGAACCAAAGATAAGAAAACAACCTAAATGCCCATGAGCAAATGGGTGAATGGGTGAGTCTATAATGCCTCCGAGAGAGAGAGAGAGAGAGAGAGAGAGAGAGAGAGAGAGAGAGAGAGACAGAGACAGAGACAGAGACAGACAGAAACGGAGAGACAGACACAGACAGTGAGACAGAGAGACAGAGTCAGACAGACACAGATAGAGACAGACAGACAGACAGACTCAGAGAGAATAGTATTTAGACTTGAAAGTGATCCTGCCAGATGTAAAGTTATGGATGAACCATTCACAGAAAGACAAGCATTGTCTGGTTACAGTTATGAAATATCCAAGATAATCATACATAAAAGCAGAGAGTAGAACAGTCATCTTAAGAACTAGAGAGGGGAAATAGGAGTTGCTATCCACAGTATAAATTCTTCATGATACAAAATGCTTGAATTCTAGAGAACCTCATCACAACCGTGAGTCTATATTTACCAATATTGTATTGTCCAAAATTTATTAGGAATTTAGATCATCTCATGAAATAGTATTCAGTTTTGAAAGGAATGGCATGGATGAATTTGGAGAATATTGTGCTAAATGAAGTAAGCTAATTACAGAAAGAAAAACACCACATGATCTTACTTATAGATGGAATCTCCTAAAATTAACGTCAGAGATATAGAGAGGATGGATGTAGAAACTTGTGTAGGTAGAAGGAACAGACAGAAGGTCTGTCACATCTGTCACACAGTAGAGTGACCATAATCAGAAGCAATACATTAGAAATCTCAAAAGAACGAAAAGAAGACATTTCAAATACTTTACCATAAAATTATAGATAAGTCAAGTTGCAGCTGTATTCATGTATTTGCTTTGATCATGTCACACTGACCACATGGAGAGGATTACGGCTTGGTGTCCTGTTAGTGTATGTAACTATAGCTTGTCAATCAAAAGTAAAATCAATGCAAATAAGCAGAAAGATAATACAAGTAGAAATGCGTTGCTGCACAGAGGAGGCTAGCAGCTGCAGATACCGTTGATTTGCAAGGCTGGTAACAAGGATGTAGCATACCATTGTGAACTACATCCTTAGCCTGACCAAATGGATGAGGTCATACTTTTGGGCCATAGCTGGTGTTCCTGAGCAGGCCCTGGACTAGGGGACACACACACACACACACACACACACACACACACACCTCTGCTTGCTGGGTTGCCTTTCCAAATTGTAAAGTTGGCATCATTGTTTTCTTTTTTATCATACCAACCAGTCTTGTTCTTTGTCTCACTGTCCCTGGAGCTTCAGGGTAATTCCTTCCATCAGAATTTCCCCTGTATGTTTTGAATAGAACTCTGTAGAATGATGGCTTTAGTATCTTGCCTCCATATTCCCTTGAATACTTTTCTTTTTTAAACTTAATGTTCTGACTATTTTCAATTGCATTTGAATGGGCTTGAAAAGAAACTTCAAAGAGGCCATTTGGATTGTTCTCAAATGCAGACAGCAACAGTATCCACCTAGGACAAGGAGAATCCAGTGTTGAAATGTCCAGGCCCCCTTCTTTCTCGCTGAGGGGGTCTTTCCTGAGTGTTTCCACTCCCTCCAGTGAGAACACACAAAGAGGTCCCTGTGTGAAGCAGACCCAGCCTTCCACACATCTGGACCGTGTCCACAATATGCCTACACAAAGTGTCTGCAGGAAGACCTATGTGCCTCATTCTCAAAGCACATCTGGCAAAGAGCTGCTCCTTGGGTGGAGTGTTGAGCTGCCTGTTAGACTCTGGTGCATCGCAGCCTCAGTCCATTCCACTTGATGAGGTGTGTTCATGAAACTGAAGGCTCCTTCCTGCAAACTGGGCTTCCAACCGCGGTGCCACCTAGCCCTTCCTGGGAGATGACAGTTTTAATTGCAATGCAACATCCACCCAATGTCTCTCTCTCTCTCTCTCTCTCTCTCTCTCTCTCTCCCTCTCCCTCTCCCTCTCCCTCTCCCTCTCCCTCTCCCTCTCCCTCTCCCTCTCTCTCTCTCTCTCTCTCTCTCTCTCTCTCTCTCTCTCTCTCTCTCTCTCTCCCTCTCCCCCTCCCTCTCCCTCTCTCTCTCTCTCTCTCTCTCTCTCTCTCTCTCTCTCTCTCTCTCTTGTCTCCAGCTTCCTCTTGGGTGTGCCCAACTTGGCAGCTAAATGGCAAGTCTCAATGAGGTCATCATCCTGGACAGCAGTGTCACCCTCCCATCTCCTCCTCTCACCTGTTTACTCAGGTCTCCGTCACTTCTCAGGTGTTCAGCTAACATAGCCTGCATAATCTGAAAAAGAGAAAAAGAACTGTCTGGAAGAACTCCACTCTCTGGCTAGTCCACTGCAAACATCACTGATTTAAACATGGGTTTATTTGTAAATACCAGGAGATTGAAATCTGGGCTTAGCATACTACCGCAGGCCGTGGGTGCATCCAAAAAAGCCAGGGAAAGCATTTAAAAGGAAACAAGGAGACGTCCATAGAAGTAGTCTTGAAACAAACACCATTGGTGACAACAGCTCCTTGCAGGAACTAGAGCTGCCCTCTTTTATTAGACACCCTTTACCTGTAATACAGCAGTCCTTAGGAACAGTTCTAGGCAGGGCCCTTCCACCATGGTCAACTGGCTCCATTTTGTTAGGGTTTGACTCTGTTTTGTTACCAGCAACTTTCACAACAATCCCTGCATCTCAAGTGAACCTTCGCCTGGAAGCTTGATTTCCGAGGTTAGAGCCGTCATGGTGACCATTTCAAGGTGACTGTGGTGGATGCACTAGTGGTTTTGTTAGGGATAGACTGGAGGGTCTCTTCCAGGGATATTAGCAGACGTAGGCTGTACTGCTATAGTCGCAATCTGATCTTTGTACAACCCATTGCCTTTGCTGGGAACTATGTGCATTGTGGCTGTGGGATGATATTCTCAGTAGAATGAGGTTGAGCTGAGTGTTTTCTGATTTTTCCGTGTCTATTTGCTCTTTGCAGGATAACTTTAAACAGTTGTTAATCTCAGAAGATTAATGGCCTAAAAAAAAAAAGGTTGGCTCAATAGAGTCTTATTGTCTTCAGTTCCCACAGAATAACTTAGCCATTACACTAAGACCTCCTGCTTACTTAAGCTTTTACAAGGAGTCTGTGCCTTCGTAGGTAAACATTTGGTTTTGGTGGAGATTGCTCCATATACATGCAATCATTGTGTGTTGAGCGTATGGCTCTCTAGGATCCAGCTGCCCACTTTTAGGTCTGTAGCCAAAGGAAACAAAATCAGCACATCAAAAAGATCCTTGCCTGCCCATGCTTAGTGCAGCCCTACTCCCAACAGTGAAGCCATGGAAATGACCAAGCCCCCTGCAAAGGATGAGAGCACAAAGTGATGCCCGACCGACAGTACCTAAGAGGAGCAGAGTGTCATCATTCCATGCAAAAAAAAAAAAAAAAAAAAAAAAAAAAAAAAAAAAAAAAAAAAAAAGCGATGGCACTGAAGGTCATCATGTTAAGTGAAACAGGCCGGTGCAAGATTTTCTTTTTTTGTCAGAATATAAAAATGCTATGCTTACTTACTGAGAAGACGATGTCTGGGAGAGAGAGTTAGTTTTCTTTAAGGGTGTGGCTCTCTGTCGGTTGACCATGCTCCAGTGGATGTTCACACCCAGGAGTATATGGATAGCAAATTGGATTTGAAGTATTATTAAAAAAAAAGACACAAAGTTGGGGCTATAGAGATGGGAGGGTGGATCTGGGAAGTGGTAAGTGGAGAGTCTAGTGTGAGCATAATCCAAATATATTGTATGTGATTCCCAAAGAATTAATACAGATATTTACATTAAAAATCTATCTGTTCAATTTCAAGTTATCTTAATTTTTTCTTATATATTTTATGAAGTCGCCTATATCTCTCATTGTTTACTAAAGCCTGTCTTTGGGGATGCTGAAGAGGGCTCTGTGGTAAATCTCTATCAAACAGTGTACTTCTTATATTTTTAGGAAGACCAGGGGTCTGTGACCTATAGCGGATGGGGAAGGCACCACAACCATCTGTTTAGTCAGTATTTTCCTCTTAAATCAGACAAAACAAGATTTGTTACTTTTCAAGTAGCATATTTTAAATTTAATGTTCCTTTTCCTTAATCCCTCCCCTGGTTCCTTTTGGGACCTCTCTACCCTGTCCTAGGAGACATCAAGGGACACGAGCTTCTGATTTTATTGAGTCTCCAAATTCCTAGCAAAGGAGACTGGAGGAAACATGGCTTCATGTATAAGAGCTGATATATATATATATATATATATATATATATATATATATATATATATATATATATATAGTATTACTGTAACTAGGTACCTTCTTGATGGGCTTCTTTTAAACTTATTTTGCCAAAATGCATAAGAAAGTTCTATTTTTATCCCAGCCCATGTGGAAAGCAAAGGCCTGCTAAGCTACTGGGGTGTGAGGAAAGGCCAGTGCCTCCTTCTTTCATGCTTTTCGCAAGAGATCTGACTCTCCGCGAGAGCAACCCAACCACTTCCGCCCTAATTAGAAGTTACAAAATAAATGAGAGAATTCAGAACAAAAACATATGCAAATCAGCCACTGCCACAGGGACATGAAGTAAGCACTCAGACTCCCCAGACTTCAAACTGAAAACTGCAGAACCAGGATGTTGAAGGCCAGTGAGAAATGTTTTAGGTTTCGGTCTACAAGTCCTATACCGAAGGGGGCGTGTCTACTTACTTGCGTACCATACCTTCATCTGGAGACCACAGCTATTGCTCTGTGCTAATTGTTACTGGCTGATTACTTGAGAGCATGTAAGAATGTCCTGGGAAGATTATAGAACCTGGTTCTCGTTCATTTACCTCCCAGAAGAGATTGTGATTACCTGTGGTACCAACCAATGCACACCAAAAAGCTTGGTCTCTGAAACGCAACTCCCTCAACATATATGTTAATGTGGGCACTTTAGATCACAAAATATACATACATTCACACACATCGGTGCTGGTGGGAGTAGGGTAACTCAGTCACTGCCTTGATATACCTTCAGCCCTATGTGATGTGTGAGAGTCTATGTACCAAGGGCTCAGTGGAAAGCAAGGTGGTATTTGGGGGTTTCTCCTGACTATGGTTGGCATGGAGGGGATGTTGTACCTCCATACACAGGGTTAGACTGGCCATCTTCCTAATGCACTGGATCTGTTTCAGTTGTCTCTCTAACTAGACTCTTATGTGGAAACCTAATCAGATGGCCTCAAATTAGTGGTGCTTCAGATGCTAAAGGGAGTTGATGGAGCAGAAGACATGCTAGAAGCAGATTATCATCTATGGCTCCAGGTCATTCTGAGATAGGTATTCTCACAAGTCCAGTTCTAATGTTGTAGAAACAGGATTAGTAGTGTCAAGTCAGCTTAGACTTAAGAATAATGACAAGACCTGATCTTAAGTCTGAGGGGTCTAAAGACACATGAATATAACTGATAGGTTCAACTGTTGCTAGGATTTCACAATGCAGTCTGGTTAGAGGTGTTATCTGTCATATCACCCTCAAATGAAAAGGGAGAGAGAGGATATGACCATGATGGTTCAGGCCTGCAATGCAAGCATTGGCAAAGTAAAGGCTAGAGGATCATGAGTTCAGAGTTCCAAGGTCACCCTCAGCTAAATATGAAGTTAAAGGCTAGCGTGGAATATATGAGTCTCTGCTTCAAAAAGTTAAGAAGAGAAAGAGGGGCTAGAGAGATGGGTCAGTAGTTAAGAGGACTCTTTGCTCTTACTGAGGACTCAAGTTTTGTCCCCAGCAACTACCTGGTAGCTCACAATTGTCTGAAACTCTAGTTCCAGAGAGTACATCACCTTCTTTAGGCCTCTGTGGTCACTGCATACATGTACTGTACATACATATCGACTGACAAACACTCATGTACATAAAATAAAAACATTTTTTAAAAGGAGACCTTACTTATTCATTACAGTTATTTATGTCTTTATCCTCTAGGATAAAGCCTAAGAACTCTTCTGCAGGACAGCCATAATCGGTAAGTTTCCTAAGCTACAACAGAGGAAGATGTGTTGGGGTCATATTAAAAACCACAACCACAACAAAACCCAGAAGTCCAGGGCTCCCACTGGGGTATCATTAGGAACCCTAAACTCCTTAGAAAGTTTTCCTGGTAAAGGTTTTTTCTGGTCTGCTCCTCAGGACTGTGTCCTGCTCCCTCCCCTTCCTGTTCACATCTGGTTTTTCCAGTTCCCTCAGTGATCCTGACTGATGTCATCCTCTCTGACCTGCTGTGCTGTTGATAGTTTGTAGCCCTCACTCTGCTTCTCTTTCATTTCTCTGCCACCAACCAGCTTTGAGGTTCTGCTTCTGATCACCTTACTTCCCATTCCTTTATGCACCCCAATTTTGCAGAACCCCAGGGCACCATGAAGGGTGTTGCAATACCATGTCCCACGCTTGTGCTTGAAACCTCAAACCAAGCTCAGGCTCAGTTGCTTGTCTTTCCCAACCCACAAGAATCGAGGTCTATTGGTGTTTCTTGGGCTCCTGGTCCTGAAACCTTGGTGTGCTTTTTGTACACCTTCAGCATCTCATGTGACTCTAGTATTACTGATGCCATCTGGTCCTTCAGATATGCACAACATGCTGGGATTCTTGTGGTCCTATGATTCAGGTTGTGTGACATTTACCTCCTATATTCACATATTTTTATCCTCTGCCACATCTTAAAACTCTAAAGGCCTATCTTTCATGTCTCCAATTCCCTACTGACACGGTATTCCGATTCTTATTTTAATGATACAATATGGCTTCCTCTCACACCATCCTCTATGATTGTACCAGATGAAGTCATATGTATCACTTTCACTAATGCATCAGCTCTCTGCCTCTTGATGCTCTTTGGTCCCATCAAGGGTACTGCAAATGGAGGCACTCCACACTCATCTGAAGAGCAGCAGCAGCCTTTGTCAACAGAGCAAGAGAATATTGAGCTTCTATTTATCTTTGTTTCCTTATCAACGGGTAAGTATAAGACTTCATTCTCTGTCTTAACACGACTGTCCTTGACATGAATAAGAGTGCTGTGCTATGTATAGTCTGCAAGAGATCCCACAGGGAGGGTGTGGCAGAGGCTGGTTACCAGCACTGTGGCAGAGACTGTTCTTCATGTTTCCTGGTGAAATGAGTTGCGGGTTGTATTATCTGGAATTACTACACCGAGTCTCACAAAGCATTCAAAATGGCGTGCAGAATGGACTGCAGGGATCACCATTAAGGAAATGCTAATGATACTGATGGAAGGAAAAACAAGTGATGGAGCTGACTCCTTAGAGATGCGCACCTTAGAGATGAGCAACAATCAAATGTGGAGGCAGAACTGTGGATATTTACTACAAAATGAGAGAAGTCAAAACCATCATCAAGAAAGTACTTCATGTGTGTTTTAAAGTTATGATGTTAAGAGTGGGTATAGCACTGAGAAATGCCTCAGTAATTAAGAGAATACCAGGGGACCTGGTAACCTCTTTTGGCTTCAGCAGGGACCTGAACACATGTGCACATATCCATGCACAGATATACACCAATACAGATAATTAAAACTAATAAATGAAAGAGATGGTGTTCCTGAAGGCCGTATATTTGACCTTGAGCCATCCTGCACCACAATCACAGGCATGTGACACCCAGGGGTCCAGCATGTGACACCCAGGGATCCAGATGGAATTAATTACATTTTAAGTGGGAGCTAAAATCCATTTATTAAAGGAAAAAATTAGTAAAAGAGTGAAATAAAAGATAATTAATATGTTTTGCCTTTATTTTATTATTTTACACTTTTCTTTCTGAGGAAACTTTATATGAATCAATATAAAGGTATACCTTATTTATTAGGAACCATGCATAGTGAGTAGAAAAATAGGTCTTATACTTCAGAGGCATCATGGGATAACCTAGAAAGCGGCATGTCTGAGTGACTCCTTTGAGGAAAAAAAAAAGTACACTTTTGGTGGAGAGTGAGAAGACACACCAGTGTGAGTGACATCAGCTACTAAGAGTTGTGAGCCTTAGGAGACATCTTTTCGACAGAATAATCTGCCCATTTGGGGGTGAAGGAAATGAACTGAGGAAGAAGTTGAAGGTGAGATTTTTGTCAGAAGCAAATGAAGTACTTTTGGTAAAATGTGAATTATCACCAATCAGATATTACACATAAAATCTCACCTTTCGTTCTCTTTCAGTTTAGTATAACTCCGTGTGCCATATGCTGTATCATGTCTGGTCTCTGGGTGTTCTCCACAAAGAACCTGGTGAAGGTCACGGAGAACAGAAGAACTTCCCAGGATGAAGTGCAGCTAAGTTATTTCTTTTGCTCTGTTTGTGAGTATTCTCTTCAGGAGAAAAGCAAGGCACTAATTATCAACAGTGCACACACGCACACACACGCACACACACGCACATGCACATACACACACATACACACACACACACAGAATCAAATAGTTACTTTCTGTGGCCTTAAGCAGAGTCTTACACAGAGTCAGAATTTTCTGGGGCTCGTAAAGTTATCTGTGGCTACTGGGAAACTGGGGTCACATCAGGTGTGTACTGCATTTTAAAACATGCATCCTGGCCTTTCTGACTCTGATGTATGGCATCTCTACGTTCCATGTTAGCAGACAAATGTAACTTATTTTGCTGGTGACAATAATCAGTTGTGCTATTTTCAGATCCATTATCTGTAAAGAGTTTTTGTACTCATTTTAAGACCCTGGTATGGAGAGTCTAGGTCAAGTCCATCTTCCTCTATTGTGTTTGCACAGGATAGGTAGTGAATGGTGGTCAATTAAATAATCTGATAGAATCAACTAGTAAATGAAAAATTGAATTAAAAATAAATATCAAAGAGACAATCCCCGTTCTTCAATGACATGACTGCTACACTATGAAACAACAGCATGAACACAGAGAGAAAGATGTAGAAAAGCCAACTCAGGCGAGTTCACACGAAGTTCGACAGTGACGAGGCTCGGTGGCAGAAGTTAGTTCCCTTTGACCCATGTATTGAAAATGAGTAGGTGCTCAAAACTAGACAAATGCAGGAACTGTGCACGGTAGGGCATTTACAGGAGTAGAGACCTATGAGTGAAGCTGTGTTGGATGAGTTCTTTGGAAAGGGAGGAGATCATCCCACCTTTGTAGAGAAAGTAAAGGGTAGAGCTGAGAATTGGTAGTGGATTGCCTCAAAACCGCCACAGAGGTGGGGGATCTACTTTAATGCAGCCATTGTTTGATTCCTGTACTTGAGCAAAGGCAAGAATGTTCACTTTGGAGGACCAGGTCTCGACCCAACAAGTCAGTAGAGACAGAATAAGTTGCCAAAACTTCATTCACACACACACACACACACACACACACACACACACACACACACCACACACACACACACACACACATACACACACACACACACACACACACACCACACATACACACACACACATTGGGAAGTCAATCACCCCTTATGTGCTTCTGTAGATGTATGTAACTTGTGTCTTGCCTGGGATTTGTAAGTATTTGGTGACTGAATGGAGCCCCTGATTTGACAGTTCAACATTGCCTGCAGGGGAAAAAAGACTAATTTTTTTTTTTGACATTTCAAGGTTTCCTTGTCCACCTGTCGTCACACACGTTTCCAGCTGTCTACTGGTCTTTCTATGCTAAAACTCTACAAGGACGATTGGCTCTCCTGAACTGGACATTTCCTTCATTCTGAGTGCCTTTACAGGGATCTTGGCCCAGAAATTCCGAAGTTGAACACAAAGGGAAATAGTTAGATAGTCTTTGCTTCTACAGTGGCACTGGCGTATTTGTGGTAACTTTGGAAAGGACCGTACAATTGCAAAGCGATCTCTCCGTGCCAGTCCAGACTCAGGCTATCTAAGCAAGTCTGTCCAGGCTTTCTTATGAAAACTTCCCAAGGAAGTTACCTCACTACCCTCCTTACCAAGGTCTCCCAGCTTCAGAGGGTTTGAGGACAGAAGCTCTGCGGTCATAGTCTGGGTCAAGACTGCAAATCTTGACAACCGTCTGGGAATATGCTGCTGGCCCGAGGCAGCATGAGTCAGTTATCAGGAGTCCAGGTAGTCAAAGCAAAACACCCACAACACATGCATTCACTGCAGGGCAGAACAGGGGGTTGAAGCAGAGTCCCACAGAGGTTAGGTATTGAGACAGTAAGTATCTGAGGACTAGGCAAAGAAAACACTGAGAGAGGGAAAAAAGCCAAATGAAGTTATCTATACATAGGTGGCCAATGTGTTCCTTGATGTGAACTTTAGCTTGCAAAAGAAGGATCCATAAGTTCAGCACTGGCCAGCCTGAAACAGCAAATGTGGGCAAAGGAATTGAACTTAGCACATCCTTCCACGCAGAGAACTTCAGCAGAAGTGTGGAAATGATAGCCTTTCATGGACCTCGCCTGTAGGCACGTTCCTCTCGTTCACACCTCTAAGCTGCCAGTCATGAAACGTTCAGAGTCTTCTATGGGAGCTGTTCTCTAACTACAGGGCACCCACTGGCTGTCCAAGGTAAGTGTGGCTGAAGAGATCAGCAGGCCATGGGGGGAGGGACAGATGATGCTCTTCAGCAAAGCAAAGCTCTCGATCCAACCTCTCAGGCTAGATGTCTTCAAGTTTACATTAAACCCAAGGTGAATTCCTCCTGAGAACTAACATTCCTGTTGTGGCACAAACATTAGAAGAGTCTGGTCACACACTATTGAAATACCATGTATCTTTATAATCTTTACTTAAGACTTTATAAGCCATAATTCTCCACTTTGCCAAGAAATTAAGTGGTTATCTGTTGATTCTTGCCACTTTCATAAAAGGGAATAACATGGTGATAAATTTCTGTGTGGTCTTTGTTCATTTTAACACTCATTAAAAAGCAAGAGCCTTAGTTTTGGTGTATGCTTTAGTGAGATGAAAAATGATATCAAGGTTAAGGAGTATGATAACTTACTCTGGTTTAGTTTCATTTTGTTTTTAAAAAATGCCTGAAAAATGCTTGCCTCATGATAGAGCCCACAGAAAATGCCAATAATTGTCACTGTGGAGGCTACCAGTTGCCAGTCCATGGAGATAATAACCCTTTCATGTAAATCGAGTGTAGATGCATGTCTATACAAAAATTAAGATGCAAACATTGAATTATTATATAAAACCCAAAACAAAAATAACAAACTTCTCTCTACTCTAACCATTAAATATAACTCACAAAAAAACCTTATCAATTATTTCACCATAAGAGAGATTCCTATACAATTACAGGCATTTTCCTTTACAGTGTGTGGCTTAGTTCTTGTTTGTGAGTGGAAAGGCATGAAGCCTTTCTGTATTAAGCCTTCCATGTTCCTCTTTGTGACAGAGATAGATGGTGAGCCTTCTACAAATGAACTTTGTGGTCAGCAGAGCATACTAGGAGAACAGGAAGACAAATTGCTTGTGGGGTCGCCCTACATCAACCCATTGTAAGATCATGGGAGTCTCCAAGGTGAGGAGGAAGGTGATGGGTCTGAACTGAAGGAAGCCCTGTTATTTCTCTTGCTACAGGAGTTTAGCATGCAGGACATATCACAGGAATCTGCTGGTTCCTGCCTTTCATGCTGTATATTACCTAGAGTTCTCAGACAGAGAATAAAGACACTGGTAGCATGAAGAACGGCTCAACTCTGGGGCCATCCCCAGCCAATTCATCTCACTTCCAACTGTCCACTGGTCTTTCAGGGTTGAAACTCTACCCAGACAATTGGTCCTCAGACAGCCTGAACTGGGGGCATTTCCTCCATTCCTTGTGTCTTTACAGGGATCCTGACCCAGAAATCCACCTCAATAGGTATGAGGTTAAGAAAACACAAACAAATGTGAGAAAAAAAACCCTGGAAGATAAAAAAAAATGTTTGAACCCTAGGGAACTTAGAAAGGGTGTTTGTAGCACAATTCGGATGTAGACAAGCCAGCTCTGTTCTTGCTGATAAGTGGCTTTGAGAAAAACAAATGAATTCATATCTGATAAACCAGCACATTGATAATACCAAATTCCACTCTGCGTTCTAAAGGGCTTCTAAAAGTCTTTCATCCTGGAGGAGGGACAGACTGGTCCCACTGTAAGGAGGCTACAGGAGGTAATACTTAGTAGATGCTGCACTATGGAATATTTTTAGGTTTAATCAGTTTCACAGGAACTTTATCCAATTCCTTCCTCCTGAAAAATTAAGACATGTCTTTATGTCCCCAAGCTGGTGATTAGAATAGCAGCTGATTGAAGTCTGCTTTGAATATCCACATTCCAATCAGAAGTAAGAAAAGAGTGAATGAGTCCAGGAGAGCTTTCATAGTTTTTCAGTGTTTTTAAGGGGATAGTTCAGCAACTGTCCCTCCTAAGTGGTACTTCCCATTACATACATATGTATATTGTTACATACACATACACATATACACACGCCACACACACACACAACCACACACACACACCAGCTGGTCTTCTGGTAATCACCTTCAGTTACTTAGCAATAGAGTACCAGGTGATGAAAAATGGAGCAAATAGAGACCAGGGTGGGGTGCTGAGTGGTATAGTCCTCCAGCTTCTGGAGAAAGCCCCTATGATCACTCCACCTAGATTTAGCTATCCCATACATACTTTTCTCTTGAAACATAAATACCCCAATGATCTAGAAGCCATGAGAAGGGCTTATCTAAATAGGAAGGGAAGCCAGCAGGGGAATCTCTGATACTTTTGTGGGAACATAAAGTTTTGCTTATATTGAAGACCTTAGACAATGTATAAGAAAAAAGATAAGTGAACATTCTGTGTGCATTCTCACGTGCATGTGTGCACTGCACATGTGTACATGTATGCATTCATCTGTGGGTCAGAGAACAGCATAAGGTATTATTCTTCATGTTTCTTCCTTTTTTATTTTTTTGCTCGAGACAGGGTCTCTTCTATTGGCTTAGAACTTTGCTACGTATGTTAGGTTAACTATCCATGCAAAGCTTTACCAACGGAGCCACCCCCCAACCCTGAAATTCTGATTTTCCTTTTTAAAGTACACCTAGCACAATAATGACAAGCTTAAATATTTATTTATTCATTTACTGTAAAGAGCAGCCAAAGTGAAGTGCTCTAGCAGCATATCGTAGAGCATCATGGAAAATTAAGCAGATTTCCTTTGCCCTGCATTCAGTTCACCCTCACTGAAAGTCTGACAGGTAAATGCTGTTTCACAGCAATTGGTGAACAGTTCTTAGAGTCAGTCCCTCCAGAGACTTGTCTGCTGTCAGTCAAGATAAACAGACTAAAGGCTGGATTCATTCTCCAGCTCTGCTCGACTGAATGCAAATTAATGAGTCTTTGTGGAAGTGGCTGAGGTTTTCTTTTTTCTCACCCAGTGCAGGCCACCCCTTGATTCCCTCTTGCTGCTCTCTGTTGCTAGCTCAGGAAGTTCTTGTCATCCCAGGGATCATCCACACTGGGACATGAATGTTGCCTTTTTTAATAGCTCCTTCTCTTAGGACTGTGGGAACAAGTGCTTTCCTGAGCCTCAGATTCCTTTCCTTTTAAACAATAAATGCAGATGGGTGGGCTTCCATAGAGCTCCACTCCAGTCAACC
This sequence comes from Mus musculus, assembly GCF_000001635.26. NCBI lineage: Eukaryota > Metazoa > Chordata > Mammalia > Rodentia > Muridae > Mus > Mus musculus. Next base: position 42,402,046 of record NC_000079.6, read on the forward strand.
CCTGTACCCTTGAGATGTACCCTTTGCTTCATTTCTGAGAAATAAGTGTTTGAACTCAATAGTTCATTTGCATCATTAGAGGGCAGACTTCCCTTGAAAGAAGGATAAAGGAGAGGTTTGAGAAACTGAAATGTTTGATAAGAACCAGTGGATTCTGTTGGAGATGGGTGAGCTCTAAGGAGTGGAAGGAGAAGAGAAGAGTGGTGAAGAGGATGCAGGAAATTCTCACCAGCCCCAAGCAATGGTCCTCTGTCAATCAAATCCATCTGTCAATCAAACCCATCAGCCATAGAAGAGGACACAGAACTAGAGATACCATTAGAGCTCATAGGATCGTCATATTGAATTATGTGGTAGTTTGGTAGGAATGATCCCCATAGATCCATGTGTTTGTTTTGCCATTGGGAATGGCACTATTAGGATGTGTGGCCTTGTTGGAGTAAGTGTAGTCTTATTGGAGGGAGTGTGTCACTGGGCAGACATGCTTTAAGGTCATATATACTCAAGTTATGCCCAATGTAACACCCAGTCTCTTTCTGCTGCCTGTGGATCAAGATGTAGAACTCTCAGATTCTCCATCATCATGTCTGCCTGCATGCTGCCACGAGTTTTGTGTATAAGGGCTGTTGTCGTCATGGGTCTCCTTACAGCAATGAAACCCTAAGATAAATTGTAAGTAGCATTATAAAGTAGAACAGAACCAGGAGACAGGGCTAGACTATAAGCCTCAAGACACATCTCTACTTAGGGACCTACTTTCTCCATCTAGACCCCTCTTCTCAAAGGTTCCACAATTTCAAAAAATATCACCACCAGCTGAAGACCAACTATTTAAACTCAACTGGAGAAATGTAACAAACTGAACATTGGCTTTGAAGTCAGGTAGACCAGTAGTCAGTTTCCAACCACACCATTCCCTATTCTTTCTGAGCCGTTACTCCATCTTTAAAAGTAAGATAAGTGCCTTCAACGCAGTCATCTTAACAGCTAAGCCAACCAGTAGTATAAAGTGTTTAGCTCAGTCTCTGTAACACAAGACTCTATCAATCAATAGATGGTAAGTATTATGGTGGGAAAGAGAATTAAACTGTTTTCTATTCTCACTAACCTGAAAACCCTCCGTGTAGAACCAGCCACTTGTCAGCTGCTGATACCCAGCAGACATTATCTCTGAATAAGTTGCAACTTTATCCTCAGCTACTCAGGAGAGACTGCCATTCTGTGAGGAGAATAATAAATTACCACAGAAAGCAAACAAGAAAATTTGTTCACCTCCAAAAGCTGCCTCTTCAATCTGGCGAGGAGACTGGATCATTTCTGGGCTGTTCTCCAGATGGAAAACTGAGGAACATGGTGTTTCTACTCAGGATGAGTAAGTGAGCTGCTGACTTGGACACAGTCCCTGCCCCAGACCTAGTTCTGCTTCTCACATTGTTTTGGGTCACAGTCCTGAAGGCTGGTATAAACTGTCCTATTTTCTTGCAGTAGCTTTCTGTCTCTTGTCAGGGGAAGAACACGCAGGTTGTGCCATTGCTTGTAAGATGCACAGTTGTTATTTGTGAATAGCAGCAACTGGAGGTGATAAAATTTATGTGACCTTGATGAATATGGAATGTCCTTCTTGAAGGTCAAACTGAGCCATTTCTCACGGTCAAGACATTTCAGGGAACTTAGACTTGGGACTTTGCAGGGATTGAGGCCAATGTCCCTGAATATAATGTGCTACTGGATATGTTGTTTGATTTTCTAAAACAGATGGTGTGTCATGCAATCTTTTAATGAAAGTCAGATACTGGAGCTGTGGAGCTGGCTCAGCTGAGAGACTCAGAAGCATAAGTATCACAATTCTGATTCCCAGAACCAATGTTAATATGTTAAAAAGTTGGACACAGTGGTGTAGAGACATGGAGATCCCTGAACTGCAATGGCCAGCAAATCTAATTGAGCTTCAGGCTCACAGTTTCAAGGTGGAAGGTGAATGAGGCAGGCTACTGGACATCAACTTCTGGTCTCCTCATACATATGCATCTGCACACACGTGCACATGCACATACACTAACAAGTATACACACCAGAGAGACAGAGAGACAGAGAGACAGAGAGACAGAGAGACAGAGAGAGACAGAGAGAGACAGAGAAACAGAGACAGTGACACAGAGGAGACAAAGATCATGTAGATATAAGATAAGTCCTTCATTTTCTCAGTGGGAAAACAGTCCAGGCTATTAAATCATCTGCCTCCTTCTGTCACACGGCTAGTACATGGCTTAGGACTTGAACTAAGATATTCAGTATCCAAGTTAGGACAAGTCCAACTGAATTTTTAAAAAGTCCCATTAATGAATATGAGGTAAGGGCAGTCCTTAACAGTTCAAAGCCATGGCAGGACTGTTGACAGTCCCCTTTACAAAGCAGACACGTACTCGCTGAGCTTGTCCACACGGCGGACTAGACAGCAGAGAGAGGAAGCTGTGCTGGCTTTCCTGTGACATCCTATATTCGTTCTTCTGAGGCAAAGAAAGGACAGCTTTCTGAAGAACACTGGACTGTATGTTTCTAAGGTGCTGCAAGTGTTCATGATCTTCAACCCAATGAGCTCTCTCCAAGAACTTAGTAATACAACAAAAATCTCAACAAAGGGAAAGATTTATTTGCCAGATGACATGACATTGTTTTTTTTATTTTTTTTAAATAACAACAGGGTTCTGTGCCCAAGAGAATTGTTTAAATAAGTTCTGATATATTTATACCATGGTTTATTTTATTTTGCAGCCATATAAATGATGTTGTAAGAAAATAATGTCCTATAACCTGGGGACGTGCTCTTGATAGAGTGCTAAGAAAAAGCACCTCACACAATGAGGCTAATTTTGTACCAAGGATCTATACTTATACCTACATGTATTTTAAAAATACAGCTATACCACTCTTGGGCATATATCCAGAAGATGTTCCAGCATGTAATAAGGACACATGCTCCACTATGTTCATAGCAGCCATATTTATAATAGCCAGAAGTTGGAAACAACCCAGATGTCTCTCAACAGAGGGATGGGTACAGAAAGTATAGTACATTTACACAATGGAATACTACTCAGCTATTAAAAACAATGACTTCATGAAATTCACAGGCAAATGGATGGAACTTGAAAATATTACCCTGAGTGAGGTAACCCAATCACAAAAGAACACACATGGTATGTACTCACTGAAAAGTCGATATTAGCCCAAAAGTTAGGAATATCCAAGATTCAACTCACAGACCATATAAAGCCCAAAAGGAAGGAAGATCAAAATGTGGATGCTTCAGTGCTTCTTAGAAGGGTGAATAAAATACTCACAGAAGTAAACATAGAGACAACGTGTGGAACCGAGATTAAAGGAAAGGCCATCCAGAGACTGCACCACCTGGGGATCCATCCCATATACAGCCACCAAACCCAGATGCTATTGTGGATGCCAGAAAGTGCTTGCTGATAGAAGCCTAATATGGCTGTCTCCTGAGAGGTTCTGCCAGAGTATGACAAATACAGAGGAGGATGCTCCCAGCCAACCATTGGACTGAGTTCAAGGGTCCCTGATGGAGGAGTTGAAGAAGGGACTGAAGGAGCTGGGAGGGTTTGCAGCCCCAATGGAGCGAGCAACAGTGTAAACAGGCCATACCTCCACCCAGGAACTCCTGGGAAATGGACCACCAACCAAAGAATACACATAGAGGGACTCATGGCTCCAGTCATATATGTGACAGAAGATGACCTTGTTGGATATCAGTGGGAGGAGAGACCTTTGGGCCTGAGGATGTTCGATCCCCCAGTGAAGGGGAATGCCAGTGAGGGAAGACAGGAGTGGGTGAGTGGGTGAGGGAGCACTCTCATAGAGGCAGGGAGAGTGGGGACAGGTTAGGGAGTTTGTGAAGGGGAGACCTGGAAAGGGGAAACATTTGAAATGTAAATGAAAATATCCAATAAAAACATACAAAACCTCTTGTATTCTGAGTGAGTTATAAGCTGACTTGCCATTTTTTTCCCTTAGGGTTTTGCTAGATTTTGAGTACAGACAGATATTACTTATAGCTTTATTTTGAGATAGGGTCTTACTATGCAGCCATGGCCATCCTAGAACTTGCTATGTGGACCCGGCTGTCCCCCAAAGTCAGAGAGGTCTGCTTGTCTCTGCCTCTAGAGTACTGGGATTAAAAGTATGGGTCATCATGCCAGCTATTTAAAAATTTTATTTAAATATATCTTGTGTGTGTGTGTGTGTGCACTTCCATGTGTGTGGGTGACAGTAGAGTCTAGAAGAAGTGTCAAGTCTCTTGTAGTGGAGCCACTCTAGTACAGTAGTTACACTCAGTTATGGACCATCTAAAGTGACTACTGAAAACAAGAAACCCTGTTCTTCTGCAAGAGCAGCATCTATTCTCAAACTCTGAGCCTCTTTCCATCCCCAAGACATTATTTTTTATAAAGAAACTGAAAACACCATTCTAAGTCTAATTTTCCCTTTAGTGTGACTGGGTACTTGTCCCAGTGTCTAATGGTGTGAGTTCTCCAGACATCTGGAGGTGTGAGAAAGGTGGGAACAGATTGAAGACATAGCTGAAGTTCCATCATGCTCTTGAGCTTAGTTATAAGTATAATTAAGCCCAAGGTTTGCTTTTTATGACTTCTTCCCTTTCAATTAATTATTTTAAAAATAGCACACAAAGTATTAGGTTTCCTTTTGATGCTTTCAAACAAAATTGGGTTTTGTTGATTCTTCTTTCCACTGCCTCTGTCTCTCTCTATTTGCCTCATTTCCTTCCAGCCCCTGTAGCCTCCTTTGAACTTTGACGCCACATATGTCCCAGTACTCTCCTGACCTCCTCTGACCCCTTTACCTCTTACATAGACCAACGTTAGAAACTGGAATCTCCACATGAAAGAAAACATGCAAGTTTGGTCGCTCTGAGCCTGGATCACCATGTAATGCTTTCTAGATTCATTCATTTTTTGGTGAATTTCATATTTCTTTATAACTGGATAAAATTCCATCATACATATATTATATTCCAGCATACATATACTATATATCTATGTCTATGTCTATGTATCTATCTATATATCTATGTATCTATTTATCTATCTATCTTACACTTTTATTATTAAGGTTAAAGTTCTTAAACATGTTTAGAATAATTCCCAATCAGCAGAACTCCTTTGGCCTATTTTTCTATTCCAATTTTCCATAGAAGCAACCACTACCTTGGCTGTATGAACTTAGAGAGAAACAAGGCCAAGCATCCTGCAATGGACCGGAAATGAAGGAAAACCATGTAGTCCTTCCTGTGAGGAGCATACGATCTGAGACATGGAACCACAAGTTATCATACCAGGCAGCTTTTCTCCAGTTCCCTGTGCTCTTTCCTATTTTCCAGCCTGCGAGTCTGCTCTGAGCCTCTGGAGCAGCAGGAATAGAAGGCTGGCTTTGGAAGCCATCCCAGGTCAGTGCTTTGGTTTTTGATGCTCGTGGGTTTTCTTTTGTTTGTTTGTTTATTTGTTTGTTTCTTGATTCTTCTCCTGAGAGGCTTCTCACATCTGAGGAGCTACTTTTCCTTTCCATCCTGCATGCCCACAGACTACAGAAATAAAGGGGGGCATTAGGATTTTACAAATAGAGCAAGATGGTTTGAAGTGCTTTAATAATCTCCCTCTTAGGCGAATTAGCAAGTGTATGAGAGAATTTCTAAGTAGGCTCAGGGGAGGAAAAATCTAATTACGAGTCCTAACTAGTAGACAGGGACCTGGATACCCATGTTTCTGGAGATTGTAAGCATTAGCTTGGATTGGTTTAATAGGCTTCGATGGCATGGATGTGAATTCCATCCGGAAGGGTTTTGTATAACTCTCAGGTCAACAATGGTTTGGCTCCCCTAAAATCATGTGGCTCTGATGATCTACACTTCTCCAGTGCCGGTCCAGATTCCTGAGGCTTCCATTGTACCAAAGGAATGACACTATGCAGTTCTAGGACCAGCGAGGCTCTAAGGGTAATTAAGGTTAGTGGATCTGGGGTGAAGCCCAGGCTTCCTAGTTAGGGTGAGCCAGGCCAAGCACCTTGGATATTCACTAGGCTTTGCCTTCTGATCCCTCCCTGTTTCTGTATTCTGTGCTCAGTATGACCCCTTCCAACTTCTCTTGATTCTGAGTCCTCCTACCTATACTTGCTCTGGGGAACTCCCTGGCGTTTGGAGATCGTAGCTTTTACTCTGTGGGATCAATAGTCTCATGTTTCCTTGAAAGATTGGAGGTCATACAACTGGAAAAGGTTGCTATGAGTGCCACGCAGTGAGAGAGATTCCCTAAATCCCTTGAAATCATGCCACATCCATTTTCTTGCAAAAGGTCTCCTGTAGTGGGGCCGGGGGTGGGGGTAGGGGTAGCTGTGCAATAGTGTGGATCCAAATCAGGAACCATCACTGGCTGCCCCCAGTCCAATAAGTTACAGTGAGGTTCTCTGACTTTTTCCCAGGAAAAGATCTGGGCATATCCTTTAGCCTTTTACTTCTAGGACCAAAATACCTGATGGAAATCACTTCTAGTGGGAAGGATGGATCTTAGCTCACGGTCTCAGAGGGTCTAGTCAGTCTTTGCTGATTAGAAAAGCAAGGAGGGACCAAGCAGTTCATATCACCGCTGCTGGAAGATAGGCCCTCTCTGATCCTCATCCATGGGAGGAAGCCTCCCCCACTCAGAATGGAGCTCTCCCTTCAGTGAATTCTCCATGGAAATGCTCGCTCAGATATATCCAGAGGTACACTTCTGCCTTCTAGAAGTCCTGTTAACAATAAAGATTAGCTCCCCTAGCAGGCCTGTCCAGCCAGGTTTATGTCACATTTTATGTGACTCCCCTGGCTATAAGGAAAAGGCTAGGGCAGGGCAGCTTCATCACTGTTTCTGCTCAGTTTTTGTCATCTCTAAGAGAGAAGTGACAGTAGAACAGTCACATGTTGCAGAATGAAGTTTCACTCAGTGACAGGCCATGGTCAGGCATTCATTCCTGGAGATTATAATAAAGCTAAAAGGTTCCCACTGTCTGTTGATATTGTAGTCTGCACATTGTATAGTGCAGGGGTGCTTGGGGTAATACTAGTGTAAACAACCAACTGCATTGAGTGTACAATTATGTATAGTATAGAGTACTTGATAGTAAACAGTTGTGCTGCTCTTTTGTGTATTTACTATGTTGTACTTTAAAAAATTGTGTGTGTGTGTGTGTGTGTGTGTGTGTGTGTGTGTGTCTGTCTGTCTGTCTGTCTGTCTGTCGGGGTATATGTAAATAAATGTAGTGCCTGTGGAGGATACACAAAGGTATCAGAACTCTTGGAGATGAAGTTACAAGTAAGTGTGGGTTCTAGGAATTGAACTCAGGACATTTGCAAAAGCAATATATGTCTTTAACATCTCTACCATCTCTCTAGGCTCTATAATGAATTATAAAAGTTATTTTGGAATATGCTTATACTTTTATGACATAAATACATTTATGTCATATTTTTCAAATAGCAACTTCATGTATCTCAATTTATCACACCTTTTGGAGGAGTCAAGAGGTCATGAGTAATTGACCTAAACCATCAAGGTTTGTGCAAACGCACTCTGGGATGTTTACTAATGAAGTCATTAATAGTTTTGTGCTAAAGTGCTGATAATACTGCCAACATGAAGCAATATACAACGGTAGTGACGTCTCAGAGGAGAAATGATTGGATAGATATCTTAGATGGTATTTTCAAGAATGTCTGGAATGCAAAAATTATGGTGACATTTAATTACTGATGATGTTTAAAGCTTTGTGGTATAAAGACTTAGGATCTAACTTTGGAAGAACGCTGAGTAGTGAGGAACTTTTTTTCCTACTTGCTTTGCAGTTTCTCTTTGTTTTCAACTGAAAAGGATCAAAATTAAATAATGAGCCACATTTTCTCCATTTGAACATTTGGGGATTCACATGGTAGAAAATTATTTCTAGGTGCTCCTTTGGTCCTGAAGTGATTCTCCTAGTCCTGTGGGACATATGAGGACATAATAATGTTTTATTTTTTGGCTTATTTTTAGAGTGTATAAGTATTAATTTTGACTTTACCAGATCAACCACAGTCTAAAATCAAGATCCAAATTTCAATGTGTGTGACATGTGTATGTGTGTGTGGAGGGGGGAGGGAGGTGGACATGGGGGTAAGGGAAATAAAAATAAAACCTAGAAAAATAGAAGTAATTTAAGTTTAGGTCAGTTTGGGAGCATTAAGTCAGCCCTCAGGATCTGAAAGAGCTCTACTGTAGTTGTGTGACCTTTGGGAACTAAGATGGTCAGGGAGGACTTCGGTGAGAGTGTTATGGACCTACACATGCTGCTAACACCCAGGTTTATGTGGTCTTCCACAGGCCAGGAAATAGCAAAGTCTTTCTTGGGTAAGACTCACAGAGAGTTGGCAAAGCCTCCTCTGGTCCAAATGTATACATTTGCTATGATTTACCAGTATCAACTATCAGCGTCTTCTTGATGCATGTTTACAGCCCGAGACTGCTCCCACACTGGGACTACCTAACCCTCTTCCTTACACTGTAAGTAATAAATTCTCTGAATCTCCAGGCAGCGTAGTAGGTGCCTTGTATCAGACAGAGCACATCCCAGTCACTCTTAACTTTTTGCTATGTGCATCTGTCGTTTCTTCAGTGTCTGTCATTTCTTCAGTCCGGTTTCCATGATCAAGCCATAAAGGATGAGGCAAGATCCCAGAAGCAGAGATGGTACAGAGGAAGAATCATGAATGGTTGAGTCTGTGGGTAAGGACTAAGGATGTGCTTTTTAAAAAGAAAACATGGATGGTACCTCTTTTTACCATCTCTGTTCTCTTGGTCCTTAAGTCCTGCCCCTTGGGATGGAGAGGAGAGCCCTCAGTGCCGGAAGTCTTCCCCAAGTGCTGCCTACTCTCTTTCTTCCTCAAGATCCAGGGGAAATTTGTTGTCACAGCTCTGGCCACACTCTGCTGAAGCTGTATCTTCCTCATGTATCTTCCGTACGTCATTTATCATAAGTATGGGACTAGCTTGCTCATCTTTTCTCTTGAGACCCACAACCCTGGTATGTTGAAGAAGTATTGTTTGAGTAGAGCTCTATAATTTCCTCCAATATGCCTATGTGTTCAAGTCTTGGGCACCAGCCCTGGACCAGGCTAATACTGGGGACTTGTAGAATCTTTAGGAGGCTGGGACTCATGAGAGGAAGTTAGGTGATTGGGGAATGCCCTTAAAGGAGATATTGGGACCCAGAGGCTTGATGCTTCTGTCTTTTCACTACTTAGCTCTTATGAAGTAAACAAGCTCCGTCTGCTACCTGCCCCAAGGCACTGTGTGGCTATCAGCTAAAGTACAGGATCATGAAACTATGAACTGAAACCTTTGAACTCATGAGTCAAAATAAACCTTTCTCCCTTTTAACTTGGCTGACTCCAGTTAGTGTGTCACAGTCACAGAACACTGGCTGAAGCAAAGACATTAAGTTATATATGATTTCGTGACTTAACATATGAGGAAAATATTTGAAGCTGATGAACAGGTCATTACCTCTTAACTACCCCAGCAAGCACAGCCAGTTTCTAATTGAAAACTAGCTTTGTGGAAGCCTAGTCCTTCACTCCCGAACAACACGGGACAGTCATGGAGAGATCAAAACCAAACTTCCAAGTCAAGTGTGATAACAATGTATACCCAATAATCCCACCATTTTGGATGCAGAGGCAGGAGGATTATGGTTTTAAAGCTAGTCTCAGCCACTCATTAGGAGCCTGCCTCAAAAAAAACAAACAAACAAAAAAAAAAAACAAAAAACAACAACAACAAAAAAAAAACAAAAAAAAACCCACAACCTTTTTTTATATATCCTAGCTTTTTTTAAAAAGAAAAATTTCTATTTATTGAAAATAGATTTTTCTTATATAATATATACTGATTACACTTTCCCCTCCTTCTATTCCTCCCAGTTCCTCCCCACCTCCTCTCCTATCTGGATCCAGCCCTCCACCGCTTTTCCAGTCATTAGAAAACAAGCAGGTTTCTAACGGATAATTTAAAGGATAATAATAAAATAAGAAAAGATGGAACAAAAGTAACATATTAGAATAGGACAGAACAAAGAGATGAAAAAGAGACCCAGAAACAGTATAAGAAACAGATAGAGACACAGAGACAGACTTGTTCACACATCCAGGAAGACAACATATGCTAAGCATATCAAAATGGAAGATGGAAGGATATATATATATATATATATATATATATATATATATATATAAATATATATTTATATATATATATACACATATATGTACACACACACACACACACACACACACACACACACACACACACACATATATCCATCCAAGAGACCTGTGAATTGTCTGGTTTGAGTTTCCATTCTTCCTTATTTAGTTTTTCTGATAAGTTGTTCATGAAGGGGTATTGGTTAGAACAAGTATTCCTGGAAATGACCTGGGAGCCATAACGCTGACAGCATCAAAACCTCTCAGTGTGGACCATGGTTGTCATTACTCCAGGCTCTGAGCAGATCTTAATTTAGAGGCTTTACCATGAGCAGAAGAAAGAGGAGCCTAGCTGGATCCCCTCCTCATCCCTGTACCCTCCCACTGTGCATTCCTGAATTCTTCCTCTGATTGATGCTTGGCAGCCTCTGTTCTGCAGAGAATGGTTTGTGAAAACAAACACTGGTAGGACTGCTGGCCATTGTTAGGGAGACAATAGAAGGACCTTGATAAGCATCTCCAGCCAAGCACATTGGCAGCACCATTTTCCAGACCTGCATTCTACCTGTGGCTCCACAGAGCTAACTGAAACTCCTGGCCAAGAGAGGATATTGTTTTCTCCTTGGAGAGGCTGAAAGCCCTGTGAGCACTGCTATGGGGGCTGGCCTAGAGCTAGCTGACTCTCACAGTACTGCCTAGCAGCTGTCAACCACAGAATGTTCAAAGAGCTGTTGAGCTTTCTGAGTGTTCCTGATTGACTGAGGAGCTAATGAACAGGTGCAATGTAGCTTATTTTCACAATTGGGATGGCTTTAGATAAGTATGCACAAAACTCTTTTATGTGTATGAATGCATTTCCCGCTTGTATGTATGTGTGTACTACATGCATGTCTGGTGCCTATGGAGATCAGAAAGTGGTATCAGACCCCTTAAAGCTGTAGTTAAGGATGCTTGTAAGCTACTCCATGAGTGCTGGGAATTGAACCTGGGCCTTCTACAAGAGAAAAATATGCACTTAACCTTTAAACCATCTCTTCAGAAACCAGGGTTTCTTTTATAAAAGATAGATTGGAAATGACATTTGCCTTTGTGTAAAAATCGCTACTCTGATGTGGCAGCCATATTTTATCCACTAGAGGGTTTCAACCAAAAGCTAACATCTATTTTCAAAACCATTTTAGAAGCATATGTTTGTGTGAGTTGAAAACCAACTACCCTGGATGGCTTTGAAAGTGTAGGAGCCAATTATTCTACAGGCCCTTTAAATTAGAGCATGCCTTCATACTTAGCAGACAATGTAGCTGAAGATTTTTGCAATCTGCACACCAGTGGGTAGGAATTCCTCTAGGCTGAAACAGAGCCATCTGATCAACTGCAGGTACATGTGTACTGTGTCAAAAGCATTTTCAACATCAAAAAGCTGAGACCATCATCCTACATGGATAAGTTGTTGAAGAGCCAAGTCACGGGTAGACAGAAACTTTATTTTCTAAATGCTGAGGATTCAAGTTGATTTGGGATTTCAGAAGTATGAGAGACATGTCCGGATGATGAGTTTAGAAAGGTTTCATAAAAGAGGGAAGTTTAGGACTAGGAAGATGGCTCAGTGGGTACTAATCATGAGAGTACATTCAGGTCCTTTGCCCCCAGATAAAAACCAGATATGGTGGTGTGTGCTTATAAACCCAATTCTAGGGGTTCAAATAGAGGGCTTGGTAGTTGGGGGTTAAGAGGTGAGGGGGTGGGGGATTTTCTGAGGCTGACTGTCCAGCTGGTATAGCCAAATTTTTGAGTTCCAGGTTCAAGGAGACAACTTGCATTTTAAAAAAATTTGTAAATAAGCATTTGAGGGAGGACACTCTGGTTTCTATGTAGGCTTATGTTCACTAGTACCCAAGAGTAGAAAAACGAAGTGAGATTCAAGATTCTTCCAAGAATTCCATCCCGTGTATTGCTGTTGCTTCAGTTTACTCTGTATTCTTAGCAGACCTGAAGACAATCGACAGGAGTAGTTACTTTTGCTACCTGCCTCCTGACCCCAACCCTGGATAATCTCCTCATGAAACAGAAATGATACAATCCACATGTCAATGTTCAGAACAGTTAGAGTCATGAAGGTAAAACATGTACGGCAGAGGGCCTTAATTATGGGCAACACACCTCTATCAGAACCTTGATCACCGTTCTTTCTTGATTTCAGTTTATTCAGTTTAAGAGTTAAGGGTTTTCAACATGACAGTTACCAAAAGAAGAAGGAGCTGCAGGGGACAAATTAATGTCTCAAAAACTCCAGGTCAGAATATCAAAGGGACCATGATTTCAACATGTGACAAGTATTAGGGAGAACTAATGTGAGCTTTCCAACACAATAGAGTAATAAGCAAAAATCTCAGGGATATGACTGAGTCCCATAACATGTGGTGACACAAGACTACCCATCTTCTGTCTGCCATATGTGTCGTGTTCTCTATTAGCATAAAATTCCAGTGACCCTTAAATAATCCAGACCCAGTGACATCACAATTCTGTTAAAATCAAACAAATGAGTACAGTTCAGTTTGTTCAATCAAGCTTCTCTTGGCCAAGATGGAATAAGTCTCTGCCTTGAAAACACAGTACAGTGTGAAGAAGCAGATTTTTGCTATAAACTGGTTTTATGTTGGACTATAGTTTTTATTGAACCTGTTAATCATTTATTGATTTTTTTCAAGAGTAATTGGTTATTTTTATGCATTTGTTCATGTGCTTGTGTGTATTCATGTTTGTCTGTGACGGAGTGTGTGTGCCATATGAGTGCATATGCTTATGTATGTGTCGGGGGGTGGGGGGTACATGTGAGCCTGAATGTACATTCATATGTGTACGCGTGCACTTTGTCAGAGGATAACCTTGGGTGTCCTCCTCAGGATCACTTTTCATGTGTTTTCTTAGGTACTTACTGGTTGTAACTCGTCAATTAGGCCAGGTGAGCCAGCCAGCCACCCTCAGGGAGACACCTGTCTGTTTCTTAACACTAGGCTTACAGGGATGGCCCGCCACACCTGGATGTACACAGATACTGGAGAATGAACGCAGGGTCCCATGCTTGCAAGACAAGCATTTTATAAGCTCATTTTATAAGCTCAGCTCCTATGTTTTAATGAGTTTCATTTTCTGATTCTTTTTATAATTTTTGATGAGGCAGAAGGAAGTAAAAGAAATGCTTAAGAAGCACACACAACTTCATCCATTTGGGGGAAAATCAGACTTTACAGATATCTGGAGAGCATAAACTTTATGTTCTCTTTGTATCTGTGAAGTGAGTCTTGGCTCTGATACTCAAATAAAACACTTGCCATGTTCCTAGGGAGAGAAGGCTTCTATAAACACCTCACTTACCATCACAAGCTGGAGATAGAAAAGACATAATAGAACCAGAAGGGGCTTGGAAGGGCTCAGGAGAAAGTCAGAGCTGAGATGAATTGAAGGCGACAGACTTTGGGACTCAGCCATTCTTCCACAAGGCCAGGAAGTAGCAACCCTGTCACCAGACAAAGGAACCAAGAGCACTGATGGACGATGAAAGCCCTCGCTGAATGGAGCAGAGGTGGTCTTGGGGCACTGTGAGCTTCCTAGCCAGAGTGGGCAGGTAAGGGTGTACTCTGAGGCTTAGGCTAGAACAGGTGGATGCTCTCTGAAAATCCATGCCATCTTTCCAAGGAGCCCTAGGTTTACAGCACTATGTGAAACAATGTGTTTGTTTTTCTCAACTATAATAAAAATATACTTCCCTCTAAGGGGCATTGGACGTTGCTTTGTGTTTAAATCTTCAATTTTCTTCTGCTCCAGCAATTATGGCAGGTTATTTCCTAGCATAATTCTGAAAGATCCATCCAATTATTTGACATTTGACAACCTACTTTCTTCCTCTCTCTTTGTTTTCAAGGCAGCCTTGTGCTTGGGACCCCACTGGGTGTTACGTAGATCATAGACCTATTAGTCAGGCCAGGCATGGCAACCTTTCAGGCTCATGACTAACAACATAGAGAATGAGGCCAAATGGAAACTCTGTCTTGCCTGCAATATACCTATTACAAGTATATTTCCTGGGAAAGCTATGCTGTGTGCCTGTTTCACAATCTGCTCATAAGAAAACAAGATGACGATGATAATTAATAATAGTACCAATCTTATAGAACTACACATGAATATCTAAAATGTCCAATTTACATTTACGCATAGTTGCAATATTTATTAAAGGCTGGAATGGTAATGGTTTGGGGGATAAATGCAATTGGGGGATGAGTGACAAGTGATCATTGTTGTCAACCTGAGTGAATTTGCAAGCATCTAGACACCCACCCTGAATGTGGGTAGCACCACTGGACTGGGATGCCATACTGAATAAAAGGCAAAAAAGGAGAAAGTGAGGTGAGAATGAGTCTCTCTCTCTCTCTCTCTCTCTCTCTCTCTCTCTCTCTCTCTCTCTCTCTCTCTCTCTCTCTCTCTGCATCCTGGCTTGGATGCAATGTGAACAGCTGCTTTCTGCTGATGCCGTGATTTCCCTACTGCGATGGACTCAAACCCCTCAAAGAATGAGCTGAAATAAACCCTTTCTCAAGTTTTACTGTGCTTGTATTTAGTTATATCAAAAGTCAAGCCTGTATTACAGAATAAGTACATATTTCTACAGTAGAGTGAATGATTTACTGACTACTAAGATCCTCTCTCCCCTCATATACTTTCCAGGCTGATTTATTCTGTCCATGTGAAACAAATCCGTGGTACCCACTCCTTGTTCTCCTGTCACTCTGTTTTCTGTTTCGCATAGTCAGCTGTGTTTAGTTAAGTTTTTTCAGCAGTGATAACTTTGGTTTCATGGTTCTCTTGACACTGTAAAGACCCTTTTGCCTAGAAGAAATTCAATGGGTATCATTGCTTGGCCCAGGGAGAGGCACTATTAGAAGGTGTGGCCTTCTTGGAATAGGTGTGTCACTGTGGGCATGGGCTTTAAGACCCTCATCCTAACTGCCTGGAAGCCAGTATTCTGTTAGCAGCCTTCAGATGAAGATGTAGAACTCTCAGCTCCTCCTGCACCATGACTGCCTGGACCCTGCCATGTTCTTGCGTTGATGATAATGGACTGAACTTCTGAACCTGTAAGCCAGGTTCTTAGAAGAGTTGCCTTGGTCATGGTGTCTGCTCACAGCAGTAAAATCCTAACTAAGACACTGGGCATGATTGGCAGCTTTCTAAACTGGACAGCGGGACACATTTCACCATTGGTTTTTGCTGAAATAGTACATTGTCATAATTGTTTTGCTGCTGCTGCTGTTGTTGTTGTTGTTGTTATTGTTTCCTGGACAAAATGATGCTTTGAGTAACACCGTACTGGTGAAATAGTAGAGTGAAAGTGTTCATTCACAGTTAAGATGGTCTTTTATAACAATAATCAGTGTTTTAAAGACATCCTACAGGCAGTTCTGATACTGCCAAGATCCCGAGGACTACTGATGCCAAGCTATCACTTTCTTGTGCTCTCAGTCCCTCATCCTCTCCATGAAGACGTCAAGTTAAGTTAAGAACATCATTTTGGTGAGCTGAGAGCAGCGCTGGGAAACAAGTCTAGGAAAAGACACACCGGCCTGGAAAGCTGCGAAACAGCGCATGCGCAATTCACCAAGGCAGGCCAGTCACAGTGTAGGCCTGAAGACTGCTCAAAGTTCTGCTTTCCAAGTGCACCACCATTGCTTTCTTTCCTCTTAATGAACCTCCAGATTTCCTAAAATTATTGTTTGAGAATTTTATGCCAAATATATTGTATCTTGATGACATATTCTTTTTTTAAAAAAACCCGTTGAGCTCACTGAGGTTCCAGTGTGTGCGTGGGTATAGGACGATGCTTTGGTGTAGTCTCCCCTCCCCCAGCCTGAAACCTGCTTGCTCAGGGGTGGAACTTCCTGCTCATTCGTTCTGCCACACCCACTGCTGGAACCTGCGGAGCCACACACGTGCACCTTTCTACTGGACCAGAGATTATTCGGCGGGAATCCGGTCCCCTCCCCCTTCCTTCATAACTAGTGTTGCAACAATAAAATTTGAGCTTTGATCAGAATAACTGTCTTGGCTACATTTCTTTCTCTCGCCACCTAGCCCCTCTTCTCTTCCAGGTTTCCAAAATGCCTTTCCAGGCTAAAACCCAGGTTGTGATCTGCTGGCCGGACACAACACTTTGGTACATGGCTAACCCGTCAGGAGCAGCACCCTTGGTAAACTGGCTGTCCCTCTCCTGGAAGCCATCAGTTACCCTCAGCTCCTCAGCTAGGGGATGGTGTTTCATGAGGACTGCTGTGTGAAACACTGTCTTCTGGTCATGGTGAGGACTTTGCACCCAGGCAGTCGCAGCAATGTGGCAACAGGGATGAGGTGAGCATGATATCAAAGCAGTCGAAATTCTAGCTCGGACAGGGGAGGGGTTAAAAAAAGTCAAGATTTTTATGGAACTAAAAATACAATTATGTAGTTATAATCATAAATTCTTTTAAAATATTGTTCTCAGGAGATGGCTCTGGCAGAGGACCTGAGAGGATGATTCTCGGCACCCAAGTTGGGAACCACTTGCAACTCCAGCTCCTGAGGGAATTCAATTCATCTGGCCACCAAGGTACCTGCACTCATGTACCATGCTACTGACTACACAATGGAAAGTATTTAAAACAAAGTTTGCTCTGTCAGCCCTCTCAGATGCTCATCTCATCAAGCTGCCAAGCACATGGTTTTCTCTTTGCAAAAGGAACATCAGAACTTCAAACCTTTTTCTTCATGCAAGCTCTGGCTTGTGCAGCAGCCTCTTGGACAAGGGTAATACAGACTCTGAGTACTTATCACTTGAATCAAATTACACTTCACCTTCCACTCGTCAAAGGAATACCAAGAGGTAAGTTAGTGTAAAAGGAATTTAGTCTATCTATATCCAGGAGCATGCATGCTAATACACGTAGAATGTCCATGGAGAAGAGTTACTTCCCTCCTTCTGGTCTTTAATTTATTGCCTGTATCACTTACTTTGCTTGTTTTGAGCTATGAGAATGGAAGACAGCCCTGCTTCTGCCTTCAAGGACCATGTCATCTGAGAGGATGAAAATATGAAATGAAATGATGATCAAAACAAGAAGTCTCCTTAGAAGAGTCCATTTAGATGGCCATGATAGAGTAGGACAGTAATGACCATTCCTAAGGGGTTCAAAGCACCCCAGAAACAATAGAAGAGAAGATTCATGAGTCATGTTTATCAACACAAAATCTCCATCTGAAACTTCAATCAGATGAGTGAGAATCACCAAGAATTTAATGAGTATGGTAAGATTGATGCTCATTTAAATTTATGCTTTAATTAAGTTCACATACATATATAATGTACAGTGTTCTCTCTTATCCCTGTAAACCCCCCAACTCCCTTCTTCTTCCTAGTAAGTCCTGCTCCTAGTTCCATGACTCTTTTATGTGTGTGTAACACACTATGCTCAGTTAGTTTAATATGTTTACCTGAGTAAAGGCAGGGAGGTTATCAATGGTGACACCCCAAAGTTCTACGACTCTTTCTTCTCCAGGAACTATTAATTGCCTAAAGTTCCCTGGGAATGGATAGGGCCTCGATGGATAGGGCCTTGTAAGTCCCTCCCTCATCCATAACAAAATGTTGATGGGCCAAGTCTTGAGCAGGTGACCACAGCTGCTATTAATGTATGCAATAGGCAAGTCCTTCTCACGTTCAGAAGACAGCATTTCATGGGCAGTTGCCCAATCTTCTTAAGTTCTTTCTGTTCCCTCTTACATAAAGTGTTCTCTGAGTCTTGGAGAAGGTGAGATGGGTGTCCATTTAGGGTTGAGTACCCAATGGGCATCTTTTCTTATCACTTTGAACCATTATGAGTTACTGCCTTCACTTCTATTCTCTGACCAAGGCTGAAAAGACCACTAACCTGCAGATACTCTGAGGGTTATTCTTGGTTTTCAACTTGACTACATCTGGAATTGACTAAACCCAAATGGCTGGACAAACATGTGACATATTTTTCTTAATTAAATCATTAGAAGTGGAAAGGTCCACTTCTAATCCAGATCCTTGAGGTGGGAAGATATGCCTTTAATATGGGCCACACCTCCTCCTGGCAGCCTATATAAAGGACAGGGAAAAGGAAAGTGGCTCTTTGCTTGCTTGCTCTTGCTTTTGCTGGCAAGGCCATCCCTTCACTGGCTTTAGAGCCTACTTCGTTAGGATTCTGGTATTCTGAAGATTATCTGAGACATCCAGCCTCATAGAAAGAACAACTACTGGACGCTTGGACCTTCCGTGTGTAGACAACCATTGTTGGACTAGCTGGACCACAGCCTGTGAGCCATTCTAATAAACCCTCTATCTATCTATCTATCTATCTATCTATCTATCTATCTATCTATCTATCTATCTATCTGTAGATTTAGAATAACTATAGATATATTCATTCTATAAGTTCTGTTCTCTAGAGAACCCTGACTAGTACAGATATTAGCAAAAGTATTTAGAAGGAAGTTAGACACCATATCCATTTGGTAAAGCATCAGTAATATATTTACAACTATGGCCACCCTAGTCATTGGCTTTGGATTAGGTTTACAGTTCCAGGCAATTTCCTTCCAGTGGAGTGAGCATCACATACAGTGAGAAGTCAATTGGTTACCATCAGAATAGTTGTGCCCTGTTGCGATGGTGGTCACATCTTGCCCAGCTACCTGACATTATGTTGGGTGAGATCATTGATGAATCTTCTACAGCAGCCTATATAGCACTTCCCAGAAGTTCTTAGTGGGTGTTTTGTTTTGTTTTGTTTTGTAGCTCAGTCTGAAACAAATAAACAAAAATATGAACTTCTAATTCTTACCCTATAGTATTATAAGATTTAAAGATATAAGTCATAATGTCAGCAATCTTTATTTGAATTGGAAGCTGCTATCAAGAGGTAAACAGCCCCACGGTTACTCCTTGAGTCTGAATTACACAGCACATCATTATTGGAAACAGAATTCCTGTGTATAGGTTTCTATTAAGAGAAAATAATGCGTACAAAGTAGAAAACTTGAATGATTCTTCAGCATAAAGAATAAGGGTTGGAAATGTGGAAGTAATGGTTTCTGAATAAGTGGAAGATTAAATAAATAGTGTCCTAATACAAAATAAAAGAAACTACTCTAAGCAGAGGTATGAGGTTATTTTCCTTGGGGAGATACAAAGAAATTCACAGATAGGATACCAATAAGCCAATAAAATAATTCCACCCACGATCAGCTTGGCCACCCAATAAATATATTAAAGTTGTCTGCATAAGCATGGGTAAGAGGTTATTTACAGAAGTATGGGTGAGGGGATACCTTTAGGAATATGTATAAGGGTTAGCATGTGTGTGTTTGTGTGTGTGTCTGTGTGTGTGTGTGTGTGTGTGTGTATGCACTGATAAGCAATTTCCTACAGAAATTCGCATAAGGAAATTCTCTTAGGAGCATGGGTAAGAGGAGTTTGGTTTGGTGGACATGGTTAAAAGTTACGTGCAGAAGAATAGTCAAATCATGATGCAGCTCTTCAGGCCTCCTCCTCCCTCCACATGAAAATATCAATAGTGCAAGTCTCTCAAGGATCTCCTCCTCCATTTGGAAACATGAGCAGTGAAAGTCTCAGGAGGGTCTTGTTTTGTTAATCGCAAGTGTTTCGATTCAATAGGAAACATCTGCAGAACAAGAGGGGATGGTCAGGAAGACAAAACATCTGCAGAACAAGAGGGGACGTCAGGAAGACAGAGGCCTATGGCAGGGTTGGCTTCAAAAGCACCAATACATTCTGAAGAAGACAACATCCAAGTAAAGTGAGAATGGCAGGGAAGGAAGTGTGGGAGTGAGGTGGAACATGAGGACCTAGGGTGCCCGGGAGTTTGTACGTAAGGACTTCCTATGAGAATGGGAGATGGATCTGTTACCTAAAATGGGATCATGGAGGTTAAGCAACCTCAAAAGCACAATTAAAGGCAAATATTGATAACTCTTCTAAATTCTAACTGAAAGAGTATATTAAGAGCTGGAAGACATCCTTTCTTTGTTGTGTATATCATTAATATATTGAATACATGAGCACCGTAATTGACAAAGGAACTCTACCAATATTGCTTGATTAATTTGGCATCTAGTAAGAAGAGATTTAGTAAGACTGTTTATCTGAAAGCCTCTGTGTAAACCATGCTGTCTAAAGAAAAACGTTTTCTCACATTTATTGGTTATCAGGGTCTCATAAAAGGTTGTTCTTATTCACGTCCAGATTAGACAATCATTCTTAGTGTTCTCCGAAGCAATACGTCAGATTTTAACTTTGCATGCAATAGATTAAACATGCACACCCGTAGTAACCAAAAATAATACCGACTTTGATAAGGCTGTCACATCAGCCCCAGACATATCAGGACCAGATCAGACATATCGATCAGTGCATACCTTGTCACAGGCAGGCCCATTGATGATGAACAATTTCAGAACAGAGGGACTAGCCTTGTGCATTAACCTCTTGTGTTTAATTTTAATTTTACTTTTAGGATTTTTTAAGACAAGTATGTGTAAGTGTGTGTGTGTGTGTGTGTGTGTGTGTGTGTGTGTGTGGTCACACTGTGTCCACAGGAAGAAGAAAGTGATGATTACATGGGGCAGCTCATTTCGTCTCCAGCCTAGGGAATGATGACACCCACATTTACAGAGGGTCTTCCCACCCAATCTAGAGATTCAGGCATGACCTGAAGCCAATTTTCATGGTGATTCTAGATCCTATCAAGTTAACGATTAATATGAACCATTAAGCACTACCTTCTAAACATTTCTAGTATATGCTAGCAAGTTATTTCCTTTACCTATGCCAACTTATTACTTGTATCTGGCACAGAGAAAAAGACCCTTTTCAGAGTATGCAACTCGTCCCCTCTCTTTAACTAAATGGGCTGATTTGAATGACAGTGTGATTGTACTAGTCATGCCATTATCTACAAATGTAACAAAATATCATGTTTTATACTTCAAACAGCTAAGGGTATTTGTCAATTACCCTTTAGCAAAGCTGGCAGTATTATCTGCCAACTGGGCTCATTTATTTAAATAGGATTTATTCAATACGATTCACATTATTTTGAGTAGTGAAGTGGAACTTGCCCCTCTCAAATAGTTATAATAAATATCTTCTGTTGATCATTAATTTTAACTTCATTGCTATTACTTTTTTGGTTTTACTTTTTATTATTGCATGAGTGCATGCTTTCCTTTTATGTAAAGTATATTCACAGCTTCACTGTCCTCATTTATATTATTATAATATGAATGTCTAAGTCTCCTTGGGGTTGTACTAGGGGAGGTGCTTATGCTATATTCATCCCACAACAGGTACCAAATAGGTAGGTTCTTAGGGGTGGAATCGCTGCCCCTTTTCTTCAATTTCTTGTGAGATTGAAGGCAAAGCATTTGCATATACCCTTGGTTGCTCCTAATGGTACAATGATACGCATTTGTTCTTATTGGCACAGTCATCTTGCCCTTTATCTTTTTTTTTATGTTTTTTTTTTTCAAGACAGGGTTTCTCTGTATAGTCCTGGCTGTCCTGGAACTCACTCTGTAGACCAGGCTGGCCTCAAACTCAGAAATCCGCCTGCCTCTGACTCCTGAGTGCTGGGATTAAAGGCATGTGCCACCATGCCCGGCTGCCCTTTATCTTTTTTCTCTCTCTTGGTTGTTTTTCAAAATTGAATTAAGGAAGATCAAGGTGACTTGGAGACTCAGCATGAAAATCTACAGTGGGCAAGAAGGAGCTCTGCACCAAACTACCTGGATCAAATCCTGACCATGGGTCTTGGTATGTCGTCACCTAGCTTTCTCCTGTAAAGCAGAGGACTCATGAAGGTGTCTCCAAGATTGTTGTAAAGATTAAACAAATCCAGTAGACATCTGCTGCTGCGCACTACGTCAGCTTCAGCTGCTTCAAAACCAGTTGACATTGAATATGACATAATTCAGGAGGCGAGAAATTATTAGCCGAGTGTCGAATTCTACATCTCTTAGGATGTTGTGATCAAGTACATTCATAGCTGCCTGGTGCCGTGGCCATCCCAAGTCTCTCTAGGGTTGGAGGGTCCACTTCCAATGACCATCCAACTGACTGGTAAGTGACCACTAACTCCTGTCAGGAGCTCCTTGCCACATGGGTTTCTTTCAAGGGCTATTTGAATGTACTACCAACATGGTGACTGGCCTCTAGGTGACTCAGGAGAGCAAACAAGCAAAGAAGTCGCAGGCCATAATTTCTTCCATTTTCTCATTCTTAGAATGGAGTCATTAATTGTGGCTGAGAATTAGTTTCACCCTTTGAAGAAAGGAGTGGCAAGGACTCTGTGGACTTACTATCAACTTAAGTGTGTGACATAATGCACACTGCATACTCAGTGGAGGAACCTTACAGAAAGAACTCAGAAGTGATGACAGTAACTCACTGTCCTCATCCCAGTGCTATGATTAATGGGCAGCACCAAGGCTGTAGTGTTGGTTTGGAGGAATATGTGAATATGGTTAAATTTAAGATAGAGATGACCCAGCCCCAAAAGAATTCAGCATGTCATAACACAGCACTTGAAGGTCTTTCTCTCAAGCTGGGCTAATCCCAGGTGATGGAGACCTAGGAAAAAGTGTTCTGGAAGGCAGAAAGCCAAACACATCAGTACTGAAGTGCTCTTTTACATGGAAGTAAGCAGCAGTACACACCTTCAGTGAGACCTGATGGGAGGCAGGGGCATCCCTGGAAATTCTCAGATTTTGATGTATGCCACCATGACTAAGAAAAAGGAGCAATGCTGCCTCAAACAACATAGAAGGTGAGAAACGACACCCAAGGCTGTCCTCTGACCTCCACATGCATGCTATGGCCTGTGCATACATATATTCACATGAATACATGTGCACCCGCATACACATGTCCACACACAGCATGCAAAGATTTCAAATATTTAAATTAAAAACAGGAATTTGATGCTTGAATGGTACGCCACCCAAAAGTATTGGAGAAACTTTTAGTAAATGGGAATGATAAATATTCAAACTTACTCAACAGGTGTTAAAGCCATTGTAAAAATCCCATTGATTAACTGTTTATGAAAAAGTTAGGATAAGAGGGCTAGAAGGATAGTTCATCAATTGAGCACAATGAAGCAGTTGAGGGTACTTGCTGCTCTTTCAGAGGACTTAGGTTTGGTTTCTAGCACATTGATTAGGCATCCCCAAACATCTGAACTCTTGTTCTGGAGGGTCTAGTACCCTCTTCTGGCCCCTCCTTTAGCTGTACATATGTGACACACACTCACACACACACACACACACACACACACACACACACCCTAAAACTAATTATTTTTAAGTTCGGATAAGAACATAAGAGCAATCAATTTATTTCACTTACAATATCCACAAATTAATCCTGCTAACCTGACTTCACTGGTCATTTCAGGAAGGAAGGTTTTAATGCACAGGAATGGGAAAGTGTCCTCTGAGAGGTCTGCCAGTGCCTGGAAAATACAGAGGTGGATGCTCACAGTCAGCCATTGGATGGAGCAGAGAGTCCCCAATGAAGGAGCCAGAGAAAGTACCCAAGGAGCTGAATGGGTTTGCAGTCCCCTAGGAGCAACATCAATGTAAACTAACCAGTACCCCCAGAGCTCCCTGGGACTAAACCACCAACCAAAGAAAACACATGGTGGGACTCGTGTCTCTAGCTGCATATGTAGCAGAGGATGACCTAGTCAGTCATCAGTGGAAGGAGAGGCCCTTGGTCTTATGAAGGGTCTATGCCCCGTATAGGGGAATGCCAGGGCCAGGAAGCAGAAGTGGGTGGGTTGGGGAGCAGGGCGAGGGGGGAGGAGATAGGGGATTTTCAGAGAGGAAACCAGAAAAGGGGATAACATTTGAAATGTAAATAAAGAAAATATCTAATAATAAAAAATAGAAAGCAGGAAAAAAATAGCCCTTTGTTGAAAAAACTAAACTGGCCACACCTTATATTGCTTAGCAAGATGGTAAATTCCAGATAGATGTGATAAGTGCTAAATTAAAATTGAAAAAAATAACTTGAAGAAAATGAGATATGTATTTACTTGCTGTCTGGATTGGAAGGAAGTTCTAAGTGTAAAAGAACGCTATGAGGAATAGAAGCCAATAGATGGATATAAGTAACTGTATACTTTGTATAATGCATTAAAAATGTTAAGACAAACCACAAATACTGATGGATGGCATTCACCGTGTACCAATGATGTGCCAGGTACCATGCTTGGAGCTTCACTGTAATTGCCCCTAATCCTCTCAAGAAACCACCAAGGGCCTCGGCATTATTACCTACACTTAGCAAATGAGGAAACAGATTGTAAAATATTACATCAGTCCTCTACAACCCTGGTTGTACACTGAATCACACAGGGAGCTTTAAAATGACCCACTCCTGGGCCCAATTCTGCAAGAGTTTAATCAGAGCTGATGGGAATAGTATCTGACTACAGAGCCAGAGCAGAGACTTTCGGCCTCTCAAACTTCAGGGACTTGTCTTTATTCCATGTAGAAGTTGTCTTGATGATAGGTTCTCTAGCTGCTTGGGCTAGAGTTGCAAAAACTTAAACGACTTAACTTGAAACACACGAGGTTTCGGGTATGGGCAACTATCCTTTGAGCCACTTGTAACATATATGCTATCATCTGAGTTTTGAGACATTAGTTAAAAGGCCAGAGGACTAAAATGGATGATGCTCCTAGAATTCCTTTAGCTTTGGGGACTTAAGGAAACAATAAAAGCTATGATGTGACTAGGAAAGAACAGCATTTTGATGGTCTAATTGCTCCGGGACAATTGGCAATGACAACACCAGAGCTGTCTGGCAGAATCTGCTTTCTTTGGCTTGTTATTCTAAGTTACAGCCACCATTGTAATTTCTTCCCTATCACATGACATTAAACATATATATATATATATATACACACACACACATATACATACACATACACATACTCCTCCTATTAATACAATTATTACTTCCTCATCATAGTGAAAGAATATCTGATATAAACTACTTAAAATGTGTGAAGACTCATTTTGGCTCATAGTCTCAAAAAGGTTGCTCCATGCTTACTAGGCACCATCTGCTTGCACAGAGCATCATGGCAGTGAGAATATGCTAGAAAGGAGCCTCTTCACATTATTGCAGACAGGAAGCAAAGAGTGAGACATGAAGAGACCAAGGACAAGTCATCCCTAAGGATGTGCCAGTGAACTATTTCCATCTGCTAAACCCCAGCTCCTGATGGGAGTTTCTAGAAACTTACAAAAATATCTCTACTAGATGGGAACCAAGTATTTAACATAAAAACCCATAGATGGTCTTCTCAAGATCTAGGGCCTCTCCTCCCATTGATGGCCGACTAGGCCGTCCTCTGCTACATATACAACTAGAGACACAGCTCTGGGGAGTACTGGTTAGTTCATATTGTTGTTCCACCTATAGGGTTGCAGACCCCTTCAGCTCCTTGGGTACTTTCTCTAGCTCCTTCATTAGGGGCCCTGTGTTCCATCCAATAGATGACTGTGACAATCCACTTCTCTACAGGGAAATGCCAGGGCCAGGAAGCAGGAGCGGGTGGGTTGGGGAGCAGGTTGAGGGGAGGGTATAGGGGACTTTGGGGATAGCATTTGGAATGTGAATGAAGAAAATATCCAATAAAAATATGCATATGAAAATACCTCAAAATAATGACATACAGTCTAGCACACTAAAGGAAATAACATTCGAACAAAATCTTTCTTATCGCATTTAGAAATTCACATCTATTGAGCTAAATTATGTTGTTTTCTTTGTAAAA
The DNA here is from genome assembly GCF_000001635.26 of Mus musculus. NCBI lineage: Eukaryota > Metazoa > Chordata > Mammalia > Rodentia > Muridae > Mus > Mus musculus. The sequence goes on from NC_000079.6 coordinate 42,428,276, forward strand.
AGACAGTTATAAAGTAGTGTAATATGTCTAATAAATAAATACATATGAGCACTAATAAAAAAACCATAGATGGTATCTTATATCCAAACCATAGTATATATAAGCACTCCTGTGCCTTATCACAAGGATTCAGTCCACAGACCACAGATACAATGCTGTTTCTATGTTATATCATGCCATCCTAGTTTTCATACTTACTCTATAATCTCTATACAGTGATTCCTAAAGATTAATTTCTGAGAAAATAGCTGTCACTAAGCAATGCATAACCACACATATCTCTGTATGTATATATGTATCACATTTAATATAGGTCATGTGTATATGTTAGGTACATCTCATACATATGACAGCTTAGCTACATAATTAAGTTAGACTTTCTATGGATGGTTTTGTACATTAAAGTCAGTAGTTTAGTGGGTACCCAGGTATTTGTTGTATGCAGGTGATTTTAAGTCCACAATTGTATTCCAAATCTTAAGTTTATGATAACAATTGGCTCAGGAAATCTAGTTCAGAGGTTACCAACCTTCATGACACAATACATCCATCCACAGAGCTTTTAAAAGTCCACATGTCTCGGTTGCTTCCCAGACCAATTATATCAGAGTCTCTGAAGCAAGTAGCCCAGATATCCGTATTCTTCTTTTAAGCTTCCAAGGCAGTCTTAATGCACAGTCAAGTTTGAAAGCCACGGCTCCAATGGTTTAATTTAGATGATTGCATTAACATTCCCTAATTTCCTCAATGTCCTCAGTGCCAGTTCAGCATTTAGATCCTGGAGACTTGAATTCAGTTGTTGAAAACAAAGAGAAGACCTTTGACTCCCCCTAATGTGCTGGGAACGCTGAAGATGGGTAGGAATGCTCAGCATGGCGCCAGTTGTTGTCTGTCTGTGCTCTGTGTCTGGTGAATTTGAAGCTCCATCATGTCAGCCAGGCTCCTTTGGCCAGAACTTGCCTTCATGCAAGAGTAGAAACCTTCTAGGCATGTGATCGATGGGCCAGGAAAATGTCGCCCATTGCCAGAGAAAAACCAGCTTTCCATGCAACTAGAGTGAATGGCACATGAAAGCAATTTAGGCAACGTGGCTTGGAACAGCGTTACAAGCATGGTATGAGGCTCTTTCTTGAAATGAAGGTTGTAACCTGGTCATGGTCCCAGGTAGAGATCATGTTTTCATTCAAGAACATGGAGCAATTCACCCACGCCTGTGTCACCTTTTGTAAGGGAGCCGTAGACCCCTATAGAGAACAACCATCAGGGTTTGAGGAAGGCAGGCAATGGAGAACAAATGGCAGCCGTCTTCAGGACAGGAAAATAATAGGTGAATGACAACTTCTAGTAAACCAAACCATCCAACTAGACCTACAAAACATGTGGTGTGTTGGGAGCCTCTAAACCCTGTTTGCAAATATTTGGGGTTGAGGGAAGCTCCCAAAGGGCTTTTCCCATAGCCTTTGCCTCCACAGTGTTTAAATAAAGCTTAATCCATTCTGATTCCTTTAAACATGACTCACCAGCATCTCCATGTTGGAAAAACAAGCATCTATTTAACATCTAAGATGCCTTTGCTTTTGGCCTTTTAAGATTTTTTTTTTCTTCATTAGAAGGGATTCAAATAGTATGTTCACTTAGTTGAGAGCCCACAGAATTCTTCAGAATCAAGAATTTTGACCATTCCACGGCAATTAATTTCTTCTCATTTGCCAAAGAAGTGATTGTCCGTTTTCTTTTAAGCCCCAAGTCCTTTTGTTAAGATTGAATTTAAAAGTTTGAATGAAATCTGTTATAGATTTGTCCACCCATAGATTCTTACTTTCTCCACCAAGCAGGTTGCTAATGAGTGCTCGCTCCTACAGTGCACTCTTACTAACTCTTTACAACAACTTATGCTTGCATTGCCTAATGCTAAAAGGGAAATGGATTGTGTGCTTGCTTTATCATCCAAGGCCTCAAAGTGGTCTTCCAAACATAAGCACTAGGATATTAGTCTTCAAACAGCCCAAAGTAAATTTAGAATTCAATTTGGAGAATTAAGAAGAGGGGGATATAAAAATAGAATCTCTGAACCAAAGGGCTTAGGGGCTTTGATGTGCTCAGTAACTGTGTTCTCATACATCATTTAAGAATCTCAGTTCGAGATCTTCATGGCTCAATTAGGGATCTAACATGGGAAGCAAGGAGAATTGAATTGGTTATGCCAGCAGGTAGGACTAAGGTTGTGATGATAACATGTTAAGTCACCCAACGAAATACAGTATCATTAGTCATGTTGACTGAGTCAGTGCCATAAGCCCTGGTGCTTGGAGTGTCTTTGTTTCTCTTTACTAAAATGTTAAATCCTAGATACCTTGTCAAGGTCATCAAAGTGTTGTCAATTGTTAGCTGGTGTTACAGAGACATTTATACAGGAAATGAAGTCATGGGTCTTGTCCTTGAAAAACTTACAATAAGGAGAGTTTATAACATCACTACCAGAGACAAAACTGAATAGCAAGGGACTTATAACAACCTGGTGTTTATCCACACCAAGGACAGATGTTCAAGTTACTCAATACTTAGGGAGATGAGAGAATGAATATGAGCACAAAGTGACTAGAGCTGGCAGCAACCAAGTTCTGACCACCAGGACACCCAAAATACAGCAGCAGAATTTTTTACATGTAATATTATATGTATGTTTTTAGTCAAAATCTATCAGTTTTATACAAGTAATCCTGAGTTTGCTATTTCAAGAGAAGACCAGACAGAATTGCAGCAAAGAAAGACAGATTCCTAACAGTTACTAGTGGTCAGGGTTTATTCTCTGTAACCAGGTCCAGTATCTACTGCATCATTTAGTGCTCTAACCCAAGTTTTCAAGAAATGGTATACAGGCCATTGTCGTCAGTGATGTCCCCTTAGGGGACAGGGGAAGATTGAAGGGGAAATGTGGACTTCATAACAGTCTCAAGAATTGTTGCTCTAGACATGCTTACTGCCAGAATTCCATGTTGCATGGCAAGACCACATGGCTTGAACCTGAGCAGTGAACAGTACTCTGCATGACAACTTAACTTCTCCAGGCCTTTGTCCAGCTCCCCACCACACTCAGGAAGGACATCAACCACATTCTACATTGGTCATTATAATATGTCACCAGTAATTACTGTCCACTGTTAGGGCAGCATATAATACTCTTAAACTTACCACCTTAGATACAGAAGGATTTTAGAATGTACCTCATGCAAGCAGGGGGATGAAGAATTCATCAATATAAAGAAAGATGTTGGGTAGAGTTTGGCAGTTGCTTTGCATTAATTTATTCAACAAATACGTATTCTGCACTTTCTAGACAGGAAGCACCAGTGTATGTAGACTGGGTATATTTGGTGGGCAGTTTGTGGGGCTCAATTCAGCTAAATTATGTATTTAATGTCTCTTTAATCAAGTATGTCTTAATTGGGAAGAGGGGAGGAAGGGGAGGTTGTGGTAGGGTTGTATTGTATAAGAGAAGAATAAAGAAAAAAGCAGGAAACAAAAAAGAACAAAAGAAATAAAACAAATATTAGCTTTAAGACCCCAATCCGTGTCAGAACAGTTGCAGCTAGCTCCACAATCTATTACTTTATTTCCTTCTAGATAGTAAGAATCAATACTGTTATATAATCAGAGGGATGTCAAAGCATATTATGGTGGTTTAAAGTTTAACAATGAAGCTTTGTTTGATCTAGGCTACATGACACCAAGTTATGGACTACAGAGCAAGGCTCTGCTTCTAGTGCTCCTCTAGGATAGAGATGAGCAGCTCAATGCTGGCCAGGCCTTCATTTAAAGTACAATACCCACATTCCTGCCTGGACAGCAGTGGCTTATTGTACACTTTTACTACTGCCATTGCCCAACTCTGTTATAAAATTTGAGTGCCAGGAACCGTGGTACAAACCTGTCATTCGAGTTCCTTAAGAGGCCTCAGCTTTCAGATGAGCCCTGGGTACCATTCTGAGATCCTGCCACTTTGTTAAAGAGTGCTTTCTTTGATCCAGCCTTGTGGCTAGATGCAGCCAAGACAGGTAGCAAGCAGATACAAATAAAAGCTGGAGGCATGGAATGCATAGAAATAGATGTCTACTGAAGAGGGTGGAGAGTTCTGGGAAAGATCTTCATTTTTGATTAAAGGAGAACTAGCAGTTTTACCTCTGGGCCCCCTTTTCTCCTTCTGCCTTCTTTGATTGTAACTGCAAAATCTAAATCACAACAATGGTGTTGTGACAGGGAAAGTATAAAGTCTAATGTACTAAGAAGAGGAGAACAAAATATGGAGGACATCAGCTATCAGCTGAGTTGAGAGGCAATGAGCAAGGCTCAGCATCCTAGTGTGACAGGAACACTCTGCCTATCCTCTTGGTATTTGGATATCTACCGGGAAGAAGTTGTGCATCTTAGTATTCCATAAACAACATCTACTTGGCCATTCTATCTCTTGTCCCTCAGGAATGCTTTCTCCTATTCAGTCTGGTATGTGGAGGCCATTTCTTCTTGAAGTCATTGTAAGGATTTTACCCCAAATAACAACAAATGTATATTTAACATAATTGATTTCATAGTCTCCTTTGCATATGAAGAACCTTGGGCTCAAAGGGGTTAAATGGCAGAGCAAATGTATCCCAGCCTTCCAACTTTAAGTCTCATGATCATGGTTTAGGCCTTGCTCCCCTTTGAAGAATCTAGAAGATGCCAAAGTTCTTAAAATAACCAAGGAACATCTGTCTAGTCCTTTCAAGTGTTACATTTTCAAAAGTTTCATCGAGTTTGAGTCTCAGAGTAACCTAGAGAGGTTAACATTAATATTCTTGAGTTACACAATTTCCCCTCCACATCTTCCCCAGCCACGGCTGCCACTTGGCTCAGTGGTATCACCACAATGAATTACCAGAACTCACTTACTATTCTTTTTTGATGGTCTTAAGCTCTTTTTTTAAAATTTTTTTATTTTTGCCTTGAGTTTCAGTCTCAATCCATCTCTACTCATCTCACATAAAATCTGATTTTAATCCAGTAGGATACCAGGCCACAGCCACAGAACAGACATTGGCTTGGCTGAACTTATGGAGCTCTGGAAATTTCACTAGAGAGGCTGTCTATATTGCCAACTTCACTCATTTAAAAAAAATGCTTATAGCATTAGGAACAAAATGTGATTAGAGCCAGTCCAAGCCAGCAAACTTTTACAGAGGTGGCGTCTGAGATTCTGGGGTAACTGCAGAAGCCTACTTTTTTTTTTCCTGTCTGCAATGTGTAATGTGCTGTTTACAAGTGAAGAATATTTCTTGGCCATCTTGGCCCTCTCTTCTAGATCATGCCCCTGATTCCCAAGAAACTCCCCAAATATACTGTCTCTCATCCTAGTGTGTGTGTGTGTGTGTGTGTGTGTGTGTGTGTGTGTGTGTGTGTGTGTGTGTGTGTATTGAAGCTGGAGAGACTGTCACTGGTTTTCAGATGCACAGCTGAGGATGGAGCTCACATCCATCTGGAGATAAGTTGTATCTATAGCCGTTAAGACATGTTCCTTGTCCCCTTTTTCCTCTTTCCCTTTTATCCCTGTGACTCTAAGCCATACTTAGAGGTATATAGTGAGTCTAGTGAATGGGCGAATAGTATCCATCCTGTTTGGTTAAATTTGGATTCAAAGGCTTTCCATTCTGCTAGGGCTCTACTACCATTCTAGATTAGAGAGTCAATAATTTAAATAAGGGAGAAGTGTGCAATGCAATGTCTATAACATATTAGTATGCAAAAATGCTGTCAGCAGCTTTTTTTTTTTGGTCAGAATTTTTCATTTTATTGTTTGCATTTTGGGGTCCACATTTAAGGGATGCTGAAGTGGGAATCCTGAGGAATATGGAAGGTGGGAAGTTGTCTTAAGAATTCTTTCTTACGGCCATTATAATTTCCACATTGTCCAAGGGGATGAACTGATGAAAGTGAAGGCTATACCATATCTGCCCACAGCTACAGACGGTGACATGAAGGGTGAAGGGACAGTTGGGTTGAGCTTGACTCCAAGGCCACCAGCTGCACTTTGGTTTCTGTGATTAGCACTTTCTGGAGTTGGGTTCCCATCTCCCTATAGAAGGTGGTGAAGGAAGGCAGACAGTTGTCTAAGGATTCTGGCAGTAGAATGAGAGAACACCTAATTCACAGCATCAAGTGCTATATGTGCATGCATGTGTGCATGTACTAAGTCTATGGGCATGCCATGGTCATTATGTCTGTATTCAGGTATGAAGTGTATCCATGTTCTTGAGTGTCTGCCTGCATGACTATGCACACATGTGTTTTGGAGGTAGAAGTGGTAGCAGTAGGCATGTGTGAAGTCATGATGTCTATGTTTGTCCTTTATTCTGCCCCAATCAGCGATTCCTCCCACATTTCCCTGAGACCACACTTGCCAGACCCTCATGACCATTCCAGTTGCCAGGTTATTGTAGATTTTTAGGCTTCATCTCAATACCACACTAAATTCCCATCTCAGTTAATAACACATGCCTCGCTCTGATGTTGGATTTGTCAATCCAGGGATTACGTGAGATACCCTTTGGCTCAGTCCTTGCATTCAATCCATCCAGATATCCTACTATCACAGAACATACCAGAGCCTGAGCATCTTAGCATTTCTTCCACTGCGCAGAGCACCACCTCCTGTGCTAACTGCTGAGATGCCTCTGAAACCATTATCTCAATGGCCTTTGCTTGCTTGCTATTTTATATTTAAGACCCAGAAACTGAGGTGGGCAAACTCTAACTTAAGTTATGGAATCGTTTTCTCCCAAATATCCCAATGGTCTGTTATTAGGCTTAGAATAAAACTCAAATTCCTTGCCATAACATACAGCCTTAACCAGTGTCCTTCCTTCATGTTCTCCTCTCTTCTTAGTCCTCCAGTCACAATGGATTTCTGACCTAACTGGACATTTTCTCATTGTGATCAAATGCCCAAGAAAAACGAGTATTTAAAATGAGAAAACAAAATGTATTCTGACCCATTGTTTCAGGGGGTTTGCTGCATGGCCAGTCAGCTGTGCTGCTTCTGAGCTATGCTGAGGCAGGGGGTCCCAGAGGAGAGGGGCTAAAAGGGCAAGTTGCTCATCTCCTGGTGGCCAGGAGGGAAAGAGAATAAAGATAGGGGACAAGATAGAGTCCCCGAAGACAGCTCCTCACAGTGACCTATTTTTACCGTTCTTCTCAACGTCCTAGATTTTCTAGAACTTCCCACATCAGCATCGTTAGCTAGAGGCTAAGCCTTCAGCACATGGACCTTTTAGAGGAGGCACTGTATAACCAAAGCCTAGCAGCTTCTGGTTGATTCTGGAACTCATCCCTCATGCCCCTGCCTCAAGGCCCTTACACTATCTTTGTTCTGGTCATGAGGCTCTACCACTTGCCGAGTGTCCCTTCTTTTCCTTTTGCTTGGGCCCTGGGTGTGTTTTTCCTATGTTTTCTTTACCCACTCACCTTTTTAACCCTTTTTACAGCTTAACTTTTTAACCTTAGTGTCATGACTACTAGATGGCCCGTGTCCGTTTGTGACATGTCTGCTTCCTCAATGCTTTCTCTCGAGGCCTTGTGTCAAACATGCTACAACTTCACCGTTTCCAAAGATGCAGTTCCCTCTAATTGTTCTTGTCCTTGCCCCACTGTATACTTCCTTTATGAAACTAAGCTTTTTAAATTCTTTTTGCCATGTTCTAAATATTGGCAGTAGGGTGTCATATTCACTACCATAATCTCAGGATATTCTGAAATGGAACCCATTGTCTTTGCACAAAATACTGGCTCTTTTTTTAAACCTAACTATCCTAATCTAGGAGAAATCATTATGTGTAAATACGAGCTACCTTTAATTGTACCCTTCTTCCCACTACATATGTAACTGTCAGCTAACTTCCTAGAGTCAATGTTTTTAGAACCTTCTTACATTTCTATTCTTATTCCCTTTGCCTCCACTATCTCATTGGCCACACCTTAGAACACATGCCTTAGCAGTATGACAGCAAAGTTAACCCAGGCTATGAAGACAAGTTAGCCCAGGCTGTGAAGACAAATTAACCGAGGCTATGAACACAGACCACATATATTTTAACCCAAGCTCAACTTTTCACATCGTGATCCTGAACAAGTCATGTGATGTATCTGAGTCTTATCTGCCAGATGGAGATAATTATGCTTCCTATTTCATAGTTGTTGGGGGAATTAAGTGTCCTGCTATGTATAAAGTACTAGTAGTGGTCCTATCCCATTGTATACATTGTTATCAGCTGTGCTTAATATTCTTCTTCATATAGCTTTTCTATGTATCTCTCAATTCTTCTTTACAGCATCTGATGACATCTCAATTTGTACTGAAAGTTGAGTATGGATATCCTCATCTTTCATTTACTTTAAAAACCTTCTCAAAGCTGGGAATCAATCTGGGTGCTCAAACTTGGATCTACCCTAACCCTAACCCTAACCCTAACCCTAACCCTAACCCTAACCCTAACCCTAACCCTGCCTCAATTTGCTTCCAATCACTGGCATCAAACACCATGACCAAAAGCATCTTTAGGAGAAAAGTGTTTATTTAAGCTTACATTTTCAGGTAACAGTTCATCACTAAGGGAAGCTGGGGCAGAAACTCCAGGCAAGAACCTGGGTGCAGAAACTGAAGCAGAGACCATGGAAGAACACTGGTTACTGGCTTGTTCCTATGACTTGCTCAGTGTGCTTTCATGTATAATCCAGGACCACAGCCCTGGCCATGGAAGGATAGATCCTCTCACATCCATCACTTATCAAGAACATTCCCCATTGCCTTGTCTATGGGCCAGCCTTCTGGGGTCATTTCTCAATTATGGTACTCTTTCCCCAGATGGCTGGAGCTTGTGTTGAGTTGTCAAAAACAAACAAACAAACAAACAAAAAAAAACAAAAAAAACAAGCAGCACACCTTCCCATCTTAAAATCCCAACACTCATCCTGACATCAAGAGATGCCTTTTCCCAAGACAGAGTTCTCATCTTCATAACATTTATAATACATATTGTTGAGACTGCTAACCCTAAGATTCATAGCAATGCTCCTATGTTATTAGTTAAAAGCTTATGTATACATACAGTCTGTTCAGCTAAACTTCGGATCCTTTAGAGCACATGCACACAAAAATAGTCTTTATATTCTCTCAATGTGGAGAGCAGAGCTTTCCCAATAGCAGACTCCCCCAAGTTCATGAGGTTTTTTTATGTTAAAAAAAAGGATGGCACATTTATTGCTACATAAAGTGCTGGATAGAAAGGACCCCTGTCATGCTGGTTGGTAAAATGAATGACATGAACTCAGGAGCACCTCTCCTTTTCTGCACAGAAGAGGTGCACAACTCTTTGCACTGCCAGGTCTTTGTGGCCAACTTGAATCTCACCACCCAAGCCATCCCCAGCCTGCCACTGACTGGTTTGCAGCGGGCAGAGTTTGGTTGTCCAGTAAACCAATTAATTAGCATTGCTTCCTCTTGGATGAGAGCATTCAAGGTGAGTTTTCAAAGAAACTAAGGTCCAGCAAAAGTCTCACTATAAATAATATAATATATAAAACATTTAAAAGTAATCCCCAGGAGCTGCTTGCTCTTTCCTCCTTTGCCAACTGTGACTTGCGTCTATGTGGATTTTATTAGTCTAAAATGAGATGCATTCAGGGAACCTCAACCTTGCCTCATTATTTCAAAGTACAGGCTACAGAGACTGTGACATAATATAGTAATCCTATTATATTTAGGCGGCCTCAGCTAACTTGGGTGTTCTGTCCAAACACATGACAGGAACTACCCTCTCCTCAACAGATGCTGAAATATAATGATACCCTACTCTCATTCTCTGCATAGCGCCGGTTGAGGAAGAGGTCGTTCTTGACAGGTCTTGAAGATTTACTCTGTAGTGAGCTTCAATTGTCAAAGATTCCAGGATTATGGGAGGGATTGATTCATAGAGTGAAGGACTTGAGCAGAAAGGGAGCCAACCCTTGCATTTTAGACGTTCCTAATTGGGTTGACCAAGTGAGAAGTTCCTTGTACTGATAACTTGACTCCATCATAGGTTTGTGCCTGAACAGATCTGTGGCTTAGCATTTTATTTACTAATTGGGAATGGGGTGAGGCTAACACTGGTGCTCAAAGCTTCCACAAAATTCCTATTCATGCTAATCCTTGAGCATACTAACAGCATACTAATCAGGCAGTAGCTCTTTTTTGCAGAGCATTTGATAAAGCTTTACTCTTGGACCAAAAACATTGGCAAAGATCACATTGAATATGACTCTTCAGATATTATTCCCTTCCAATAGTGTGTCTTCCAATGAGCAGTGTTTTGATGGTAGAATCACTGACGTATTAAGGACAAAAGAATGCACGTATTTGTAAGCAGTGTGTTACTACGCCTAATTTGAGGAAAAGTATTTTAGTGAACCTTAATAATGGTGGGTTACTTAGCCATATGTTGAAGTAGTCACATAAATTTTTTAAAAGTGATTTAAAAGTGTCCCAGACTCATCCTGACTCCTTTCTCTGTGTGAGGGGGTTGTCTTTGCTTGTGAAGCCAGATCCATGTAATCTTTCAATCAGGACAATATCAAATGAGTGCAGATTAGTGAAAAGAGTCACTAAGGTGTATGCCAATTGTATTGGCTAGTTTCTGTCAACTTGACACACACCTCAATACACCTGGGAATAGGAAAGTTCAATTGAGGAATTTCCCGCATCTGCTTAGTGTGTGGGTATGTCTGTGAGGCTTTTCCTTGATTATAAATTGAGATAGGAGAGCAGAGCCCAGTATGCGAGGTGCCACCTTTGGAAAGGTGGGCCTTGGTATATGACAAAGAGAGGTGAGCAAGCCAGTAAGTAGTGTTCCTCTGTGAGTTTTGCTTCAAACTTCTGCCTTGATTTCTCTCAGCTTAAGCTCAGTGAACTCTTTCCTTGGCAAGTTGCTGTGGCCAGTGTTTAATTACAGCAATAGGAATCAAACTGGATCACTAATGATAAAAACACCATAATTCTAGGTTAAATAGCCATACAGTTTTGTAAATGAAAATTTAAGTGCCTTGAATTACAATAGTTTCATTTTTATTGGCAGAACTGTTGATTCTTGATGGAGGCTTTTTCTTTTTTTTTTCTTTTTTGTTAGGTATTTTCCTCATTTACATTTCCAATGCTATCCCAAAAGTCCCCCATACCCATCCCCTACTCCCCTACCCACCCACCCAACCGGTAAGAAGGACACATGCTCCACTATGTTCATAGCAGCCTATTTATAATAGCCAAAAGCTGGAAAGAACCCAGATGCCCCTCAACAGAGGAATGGATACAGAAAATGTGGTACATTTACACAATGGAGTACTACTCAGCTATTAAAAAGAATGAATTTATGAAATTCCTAGGCTTTTTCTGCTTGCACCAATTCATTGGGCTCTGCCCTTCTGCCAAGCCTGAAGACCTGAGGTTGACTCCCAATTTGTTGTATAATCAAAAATTCCTATGAGAAAAGAAGGGTCTTGTTCCATTTACTTATTTATGTGGGTGCCCTGATGCGCATGGAGATCCATCCAAGAGCAGCTTGTAGAAGTTGATTCTCCCCTTCTACCATCTGGGTCCCCTAGACTGAGTTCCGGTTGTCGAATGTGGCAGCCATCACTTTTCCCTGATGAGCCATCATGCCAGCCTCAATTGTTACTGTTTTTTTGTTGGTTTTTTATTTGCTTATGTTTTTGAAGACAAAGTTTCTGTGTCTAGCCATGGCTGTCCTGGAACTCACTCTGTATAACAGGCTGGTCCTAAATTCAGAGGTTGACCTGCCTATGCCTTCAGAATGCTGGGCTTAAAATCATGTGCCATCACTGCCCAGCTGTTTTGTTTTTAGAGAATTATATCTTTAATATGTTTAGAAAATATCTTTAATACTATTTTTCATTTAACCATTCTTCCATTTCTTTGTTTATATCCAATTATCTGCTATTTTATTTATTCTTCCTGAATAATTTTGTTTAACATCTTGTTATTTAGATTTGTTGAAAATGAATATTCAGCTTTTATTGGATTGAAAAGTGTACCTAATTTTAAAATAAGTTTTTACCGAACAAAGAAGGCTAGATTAGTAGTTTTGTTTTGCCTTTCCCACATTACAGACCTCACCACACAGATTCATGCCTTAGATGTTTCTGACAAGAAATCTTTAGTGACTCTCAAGTCTGATTCTGTCTGGAAGACTTTTCTCCCTCTGAACACCTTTACATCTGTTCTTTATTTGGAGTTTTCAGAAGTGTGAATCTGGTTGATGTAAGTGTACATGTATGTTTGCCAATGCTTCATATTAATTCTTGAGGTTCTTGGGTGCATTTCTTGTTGTCTTTTCTTATTTGGAGGGATTTCTCCACTATAATGGTCTCAGCAAATGTGTACATTCTAGTCTGTTGGAGGTATGTGCACACTCTAGTGTGTTGGAGGAATTTTCCTTTGGAATTTTGAGCTTGCTAATTTTCCCCCTTTCTAATCTCCCTAAAAACAACATTGTCTAAATGCTGATCAGTTCCTGAGGGCCCAGGAGAAATTGAATATGTATATTATTTAGTTTTTCATGTCTAATGTAGAGGCAACACTTTCTTTTTTAGGAAAAAGAGAAATTCTTATTATATGAGTAAGAAATGTTAAATTAGTGTCATATGTGAAACTTTCAAAGTTTTGTAAAGAGGCTGAAGTTTTGCCCACTTTTAAGTTAACAAGGTGGCCTTGGCCTGCAACCATTTTGAAGATGTTGGCCGAAGAAACAAGTCCCTGGGAACACACAGGTTGGGACTGGAACTCACATATGTGGAAGCATTTAGAGTTTCAGTACATTTTCTTGTGCCTGTATTCCGAATGCTAGTTTTGACACAACAACAACAAAAAAGGGCCAAATAACAGATATACATAGAGTGGGTTTTATTAACAGGTGACCTCATGCCCATGAATTTCTCTTCTGGAGTAGAGCAAGACAATGTTTCCTTTGATTTGGATGTAGGTAATCTTGAACAAAGGCATTGCCTTTGCTCTTAAGACAGAACACATGCCAGTCATATAAAACTGTCTCCTAATGAAGACGAGCTCACAGGAGGTAATCCAGCTTAAACCCCGTGCAGATTTCTCTGTGTTGTAAGTGCTTGTTGGTTTTGGGTCATTATGTGATGTATACCACGGACCTGTTCTGTATTAGCAAATGTGTCAGGCACTGGAGCTCTTACAGTGAGCAGAGCATTTGTTAATTTTTCTAATAATAGGACCACTGGAGATTTTTATGGATTGATCTAGCTACGTATGGACTATTCGGTGAGTGGTAATAGTGTTCAGATATTTAACCTGTAACACAAAAATACTTCTGCATCATTTAGTTTTTTTATAGTCCCTTTTCCAATCCAGTGGGGATTTTAATACTAGATTATGAAGTTTAAGAAGAAAGTTTGACTAGAATTGTGTTATGCTTTGTTTCTCTGACTATTTGTCTTTCTGCCAGACATTAAACCCAAGAGGTTAAGAATGCTGGACAAGCGTTTAACAATTCAGCTATCTCTTGCTATAAAATTGTATGCTTTCTCTTACTATGTAGTTAAAATGAAGTGTGTGTGTCTGTGTGTGTGACTCTGTGTGTGTGTGTGTGTGAGAGAGAGAGAGACAAAGAGAGACAGAGGCAGAGAGACAGAGAGACAGAGAAAGATAGAGAAATCTAGCCTTTAAAGGTATTTTGTAGCCTCTTTATCCTCGTATTATTTCAGTTGAAAAACAACAGTTCATTTTTTCCCTATTGGATAATGGTATGATGGTTAGATAATGTTTTGCCTGAATGTTTGCCACATCCAAAATCTATGAAGCATTAGGCTTAACATGCAAATTCTGATATTTCATCACTAGCAACATTTACGGCTCATAACGCAGCTCTGCTGCTTCCTATCTTGCTCAGTGACAGTGAGAGATAATAAGACTGAAGGAAATTTGGGTTTTCAAATGACTTGGATCGTGGTCGAGTCCGGAACACTGCTTTTACCATGTGTCCTTTTCAAAACAGACACAAAATATAATCCTTTCCTTCTTTTGCCATTGCCAGGAATATGAATACGAAAGCATTGTTTCTGATAAAGCATCACGTGGTTTTCTGTTCCCTGCTTCTATCAGTAGTGATTTGAATTAGCCACACCAAGTCACCACATTTTCTTTGAATTTTCCTTTGGCTTTTAAAGTTCATAAATGCATATTTTTATGCATATTCACATGCACAAAACATATTAAGAGTCTTTATTACTTTACAGTGGAAGTCACATCTTGAGTAGATGTTTTCATGCCCAGGACTTTTGAGAGGTCTTTGGAAGGACTGACCTTTGAACCTAGGTATGTTTTATCAGCCCTTAACTGGGAAAGGGCTAAATATCAACTCTAGAATCTGTGTGCACTGCTTGATTTAAAGTTGAAACTTGGCATCGTGTGCTTGGCTGTTATTCTTGGAATGCAAACAGGTACATGTTTTTGCAGTTCTTTTGTAAGTTCCTCTAAGGCTTTTCCAGGACCTAAGTCTGATTTTGCTTTCAAGGCTCTGTTCCAGCACTCAGAGTTCATTTTCGGCACCTCTCAAACAGAGGTGTACTAGTTTTGAAATCCAGGCAGGCTTTCCTGTCTATTAGGGGCTCATTAATTGTCTATAGAACTACTACAGTATATATTTACTGCATTTATCCTTCCGTTGCTGCTTCAAGGGCTATGACCCCTGAGGGGCCTCAGAAAGGGGGTAGAGAGTTAGTCTGTATGCAGGTGGATGTCAGTCAAACTCTTGAATCCATTTCAGCATTTGTTTGGAATCAATGGGTGGTGGGCGTATAATGCCTGTAACTACCTGTGCAGGCCAGGGAGAAGGGAAGAAAGGCGAAATGCTCTGGTATGCTGAGACAGTTACAGATAGTCAAAAACAGTAGGGTTAGATGAAGGATAGGGAAATTAAGTTGAAGTTTATATGTAATAGGGGAGCATATCAGAAGGACATTCTGGTTAAGTTAAATTTTCCCTTTTAAAAGTTCATGTGAATTGTATCTTATAACTCTTTACTTTTGTAGCTATGCTAAGCTGTCTGATTCTTGCCTATCCAGGGGTGATCTCTATGTGGAATGTAACCCCGAGTCACAGAATGAACAAAAGCCGTGGATGTGACCTATCTGCCATGCTGCAGAGTGTCAGGATCAAATCCTTATTTGGTATGTATGTATGTATGTATGTATGTATGTATGTATGTATGTATTTGTAGCTTGTGCGCAATTCTAAAAATCTAGTTCTCTCCATTTATTTGCATTCATTAGCTAGCATTGCTATAGACTACGGGCATTAGACTGTGACATTTATTTCCATGTAATTCTGGAGCCTTGAAGTTCAGTGAGTTGCCAGGGCTGGCTTCATTCTGAAGTTGTTTTCCTCGGCTTATTCTTCCATTGTCTTCAAGCAGTCTTTGTTTCAAGCAAATGCATGTTTGTGTACAAACTTCATCTCATTTGGGCACTGCTCATGTGGGATTTGAGCTCACTGTAAAGAACTCGAGGAATTGGGGATTAAGACTCAAAAACATCTGAGGGACATGCCACAATGTAGCCCATAGCAATGTTGGTGGCAGGTTTAAATAGATAATACAAGCTCCAACTAACTGAGCGGGTAGGTATATGGATGCTAGCAGTTAGCAAGAATTCAGAGCAAAGAAAATAGATAGCAAATTTATTTTAAAGGCTCCCATAAGTATTTTGAAAAGCATAGATATGAATATAATCATCCTTGTATCTCTTAGTCAATCCTGAAACCATCTTTTAATAGTTACAAAATTGTAACTAATACATCAAGAAAAAATGAAGTCTTCCACAGAGCGATAAAGTAAATTCTCAGAGTAAAACAGATGAGAGCTTGAGTGTTACACTGACACATGGACAAGCCAAATAAACTACTTGAGAATTTGTTTATCATGTGTATATTAAGAGTAAAAATACTGCTACAAATACTAGAGGTAAAAAGTAATTCTGCACAGATGTTTTATAAAAAGACCTATATCCCACGGAGAACTGGGTCATAGATCCAGCAACAGTCATAAAAATATGAAATAACTTAAGTATACACATCAAGCATTCAAGGAGGAGAGGATTTAAAATGTTAATGAGTATAACTATGGTTATCTTTTAAAGTTATCAAAAAGAACAGTCAATATGAATGACTTTCCAAAACAAAATATTCAGTGTAAAGAACGCATATATGGCCAGGCACTGTGGCTGGTTAAAATAATTAGATGAGAAGGCTCAGGGAGCATTGTGGAAGAGAATGAAGAACAAATATAAAAGGCAGAGACAGAAGAAGCAATGTGAGATGCTGCTTTCAGGATCTGGCACTGCCTTTGCAAATATGATCTGACACCAGCCGTCGTTGCCTATACTGGGCCTGTACTAGACTGACTATCCCAACAAGTAATCATGAATATGGGAAAGACTCATGGAACATTATCCCTTCCCACTGAACTAGCCATTTCAGTGACAATGGAATCAGCTCTAGATCCCAGTGACAATCACCTTCAGTTGTGTATCAAGCAGTGAGCCTACAAGGCTCTAACACTATGGCCACACACCGTGCTTATAAAAAATCAGAGAGTCATAAAACAAAACAAAAAGGAACAAATATGTGGGAAAGACCTGTGATGAGAAGAGGAGATAAAGATCTAGGAAGGAGAAAGGCAAGGATGGAGGTAAGAATGAACGGCTATGTTCTACACACGCATGGAACTGTCTAAAAGCAAACTTGTTCAATAAAACCCTTAATAAACAGATGAAGTCCTTTTCATCAGGGTCAGTTATTACCCAGCATCGAAGTCAAAGGAAAGTAATGCAAGCGTGGAGAGTTCTGCTTCTTAAATTAAAGAAGTAAGATTCTTGTTCAAACATTACAGCTATCTTGAACATGAGTTTGGTTCTCTGGCTCTCTCTCCACACTCGTAAAATAAAGCAATGGGAACTAAATGGTTTTATGAGGTTTTAATTGTGAAATTGTATGCCAATTCATTACTATCTCCTATGCTTTGACTATATAGAATTGAAGATGATCCAGAATTGATGTAGACTTAGTGATGTAGATTTACTGTTTCTCATCAGCCGTTACCAGTTCCTGGTGGGAAGAAGGGTGAGACCGGGAGATTCTCAGGAACCTACCTGTTTTCTATCTCTATAGCCTCTTGGCATAGCAACCTTCCAGTTGGGTTTTAGGTATCTGCTTCCTGGGTTCTGACTTCCAGGACAATATGGAACTGTCACACCTAAATCCCATAATGGGTGGTTTGTTGTTTTAGACTGCTAACTACTTCTCAGCAAGGAATCAGCCCTTACCTTAATCTTCCAGGCATGTCAATCTCTGACATTCAGAAGCAACCAAAAACAAATCGACAAGTTGCAACATGCACAGACAACGCATCAAGAAGGGGGTGATCCTTTAAATGCTGGACAACTAAGGAGACCCAGTGCCTTCAGCCTTTCTCCTTGTCTAAAGCCCCAAGGAGAAAGCCCTTGATGTAGATGCACCAGAGTTTCCCCATATTTGAAGTCACTAAGAAGATACAATCAGGCATTAAACACATGATTCAATCCCTAGGTCTATAGTAGCTGAGGATTTGGGGTGACACCAGATTTATTAACGCTTTTATCCCTCAAGCCCTAAGCACTGTTGGACTGAATATGAAATCTCAATCTTGATGGATATTTAGGTTATCCTAAATATTAGACTCAAGGGTAAGAGAAGCTTGTGAAGTAGTAGCATATTCAGGAGACTGGGCCACGTTTATATATGAGAACTTGAAAAGGACAGATTTTGAATTCACAAAGGTCAAATTTAAAACACCAGTGACCAAACTAGTCATTTCCATCTCCCCAGACTACCTTTTGGCTATTTGGCCCAGCCTGTGGTGCAGACTCTTCTGCACAGACAGTAACTCGCACTTGCTGATGCTCTCTAAATATTTTGTGTTTTAAACTCAATCCCTGCTTCCCATTTTCACTATTACAACCCCAGTTAAAATTATGTCTTCTTCTTGTCTTCACAACCTCCAATCATCTTTCTCCTCACTCAGCAGGTTATCTGAGTATAACTTAAATGTAGGTATATCACTCTTTTTCCTAAAACTCCTCTACACGTCTAGGTGTTAAACCATTACACTCTATGATGAATGTATATGGCATCCATTACCTGGTTCCTTAAATGCACACACCCTGCTCACTGCCTTTCTGCTGTCCATTTTTCAGCCTTCTCTCTGGCTTTCAAATGTACCATAACTAACACATGTGTGTTTGTTTGCATGCTACATTAACATGCCTCCTCTCAGAGAGAGGACCATCACCACTGGAGAGTTTATGTCCTCCACTACCTTGAAATGGAATTTCATAAACTTTTTGGAACAAAGGCTAATGGAGTTCATGTCTTCCACTGTATATTGAGTCATTAGACCTGGTATTTTGAACCTGGGACTTTTCAATGAGGATAGAACCCTAATTTTTTTCCTAAGAAAGCTAACAGTCATCTTTATAATCTAGCAGACTTTATTTCTATAAACTTTATAGATTATGTCTTTACAGTCATCATACCAGACATAGTTCTGCTAAGATAATTGATTTATATGGTCTAAGTCCAGCAACCATAGAGGAAGAGTGTGGCAGTTGTTTGAGAAGCTTGTTCCCTGCAAAGCATTTCCCTTCCTAGACAGACATACACACAGCCAGTGTGGAGATGGGGCAACGGAGGCAATGTAGGGAAGATGAGCTACTGTCCATGGTCCTGATATACAAATACCCTATGGTATGGCAAGCTGTGGCCAAGTGCCTTGTGCCCTCCTTCCCATTTCTATAGTTGCCTATCAGCCAAGGATTCTACCAACACTCCTACTTCTGGTTTCTGTGAGTCAATGTTTATGTCATTTTTTATAATGGATTGTTTCTCCCTGAAAGATATATTGAGGTCCTAAACCCTAGATCTATAACTGTGGCTTTGTTAGGAAAGAATGTTTGGAGATTATAATTAGAGAGGGTACATTGGATTAAGATAGGTTCTTACTCAGTGACCAAGGCTGTGATGTAAAGAGAGGAATTTGCTCATGAACACACAGAGAAAGGCCACGTGAGATGGAAGTTGAGATTGAAACAATGCATCTATAAGCCACAGAGAGTCAAAGATGGTTGACAACCACTAGAAAGTAGAGACCAAGAAGGTTGTCATCCCATAGCTGCCATAGAGAGACTTCAGGATTGTGTATGAGATAGACTTATTTTGCTTTGGAACAACCACTAAAGAACACTTTGTGATAGAAGTCTTAGAACTATATCTTATAGATCTGTATTAGAGGAAAGTGGAACAAAGCTTTGGGTAATTTTTCCTCTCTATGTATGTGTGGGGGTTTTTTGCATTGTGTTTTGTTATGTTGTTTGGTTTATTGTTGTTGTTGTTGTTACTTGGTTGGTTTAATTTGGTTTTGTGCATATTTTTGTAGTCCAGTCTGGCATTGAACTTATGATCTTCCTGCCCCAGCCTCCCAAGTGTTAGGATATATTTATTTCAATGGTAACTTGTAGCCTCAAATTTTAACTATTTCTCTTCATTTAAGAGTTAAGTTTAGACAATAAAAGCATAAAAGTCATGGAGGAACTTGAGAAGAGGGAATCCAGCAGGAGGAAAAGGAGATTAGAGAGAAAAATCAGAAGGGTCTATGGGAAATGACTAAATTTTTTATAATAATGGATGAAACTGTCAACATCAAAATGTGCTAAAGAAAGAGCTGGGGTTACACATAAAGGTTTACACATAAAGGATAATATTGTTCACACCTAAACAATGGTCGGTGACTGAATGTGAAGGACCAACCTCATGTCTTCATCAACCTCAAGTCAGCTTCATGTCTGACTTGTTGATATTTCTCTATTTCTGCTTCAACTCGGGCAGAAGAGCAGACACCTTTCACTTCTAGCAACACATAGCACAGCCCAATCTGAAATCATGCTAGCAGTTCATAAGTGAGTTATAGTGATGGTGTTTTCTTCTTGCTGGGATCTTCCTTGTTATACACATGTGTGAGAGTCATTCACGATTAGTTACTCCATTCTGTTATAAGACAACATTGAGAAAAAACAAGAATAGGACTTATCTCTTAAGGAGTCTGATGTCTCAGATCCTTCTGCATTAGAGATGAGACTGTGATCAAGCAGTGTGGGAGAAAAGATGGTGCAGTGGGTGTTACCACCCTTGGCAAATTATCCAGGCCTCTTGAGAC
The DNA here is from genome assembly GCF_000001635.26 of Mus musculus. Lineage (NCBI taxonomy): Eukaryota > Metazoa > Chordata > Mammalia > Rodentia > Muridae > Mus > Mus musculus. The sequence continues at coordinate 42,448,624 of NC_000079.6, forward strand.
CTGGAGACTCATGACTGTGCTAATAACTGGCTATTTTCTCCCCTTCAGCACACGGTCAGCAGCCAAGAAGATTATCTTTGTTTTTCATCCATTGTGTGTTCCGCTTAATTATTGAAGAGTAAACACAGATTCCTGCCTTTATTGCCCTCTCGTGTAGGCGCGTATGTGACCAAGAGGCATGTACCCAGCACACTGATTACCGATGTTATCAAGACATCTTATAGAGGATGCCCTTACGAGTTTCCTGTTTGTTCCGAACAGCGGGTTTGAGTCTCCAGACAACATACTTGGGGAGGCAATGCTGACGGACTGCACGTTAACTCTGAAAGGGCCAGTATCACAATTGACAGCTTGTTGGCATCTGATTCTTAGGTACTCTTTATATTTTAAAGGCATGATACTTTTCACTGTAATTGTTTTATAGACTTAGAAAAATACATTGTCTCTCCGAAAGTATGCACAGATAATATCTCTGAAAAATGATTTCTAAGGTGGATTTTCTGGGCTGAATTTTGAGACCAATAGTTAAGATTGTTGTATAGACAGATGGATTTTAGTGGAATCGCTGTCAGCTTGAATCACTAGTTTATTAGAAATATGTTCTCTCTCTTGCTCTCTCTTTCTCTCTCTGTCTCTGTCTGTCTGTCTGTCTGTCTGTCTGTCTGTCTGTCTCTCTCTTATACACACACACACACACACACACACACACACACACACACACACACACACACACATGAGTGATGGTTCATGCCTGGACTCTCAGTATTTATACAGCTGAAGAAGGAAGATTGAAGTGAGCTGTAGGCCAGCCTGAGCTACATGACGAGAGCTGTCTTAAAAGAAAATAAAATAAAAAGAAAGTTGCTTATTTAATTTCTATAATTTGCAAATAAATAGTAATATCATAGCCTTATTTAATAAGTGACTTTTAATTTGAGACAGGATTTTATTATTTAGCCCAGACTGTCCTAGAATTCACTATCCTCCTGCCCCCTCCCTTCCCTGATGCTGAGATTTCAGGGATGCAGCATCATATATGGCTCCAAAACCATGAATTTTTTTTCAAAGTCACTATTTTTTAAACCAGAGTTAACCAACAAAGATAGTATTCAAAGGCAATTGACTTTTGATTGTAGATGTCAATCTAGACTAAGAGAAATGAGAGTCTTTCCTGATTGCCAAGAAAGGGTGCCTTGGGAAAGGACTTAAATTTTATTTTGTTATAGTGGCGCTGACAAGCTTAGTGTGGGATGAATATTTACAAGACCCTGACATGATTTGGACATAGAACTCCATCAAGGTACTCAACAAGGTCAGACTTATTGACGCACAGTGACTTTCACACAAGCTTTAGTCTGTATTCAAAGAAGCACAGGGCCATACTATTTCTACCTAATTCTGGTTTCATCAATGCATTGATGGACTTGCAGTAGCAGCGCCTGGCTTTCCAAGGTATGGGCTTCCATGCTTTGACTTAATGAACTTTTATACCTTTATGATGGTTCAAAAAGCTATGTAATTCAGTAGAGACCACACTTGGCTTTCCCCCAAGGTAATGCCAGGCTATGTAATTATCCCCTATGATCCATGCTGCAGTTGTGGACACTCCTAGTCATGCCAAAAATCAACATAGCAGGGAAAAAGCACTCCACAGAGCACTGCGTTGCTATGCTCTGGTGCTTGCTAAGGTACATGCAATGCATGCAACACATTTGTGACACAGTGCTTTTACCGTAAGATGGGCCTCTCAGCTCGTAGTCCCCTCATTATAGAAGCACCTCTTTCTTAGGACTCTGGGTACCAATCAGTAAGAACAGATGGGAGATTTGAAGTATGTCAAGCAATGCAGTACTTAGTCATCAGTCAGGCCGTATGTACATTAAGGAGATGAAAAGGCAGGTATCAAAACTGACTTGTATGTGGGAATTGCAATTTAATAAAGGAGAATTAGTATCTAAGAGGAGCTGCAAGGTACTCTAGCTTTGTACCTCTCTAAAAGGAGCTTAGTGTATTCAATGCAATCCAGCAATAGGCTAGGGTTTTTTCCTTCAAATTCTCAGTCTGCAGAAGTGGTGTGGCCACCTGGCTACACTATGTAACCACCTCCTCGGAGCTCTTCACACTGGCTTCAGACTCTTAGCAAATGCACTCGTCCATGAGTGCAGGCATTCAGTCAAGGATGAGATTCGCAAGTTCTGATGTACATCACTGGCTTAGAACTTAATCTTTCTGAAGCAAGTTGCTCCTCCATGCCTGCTTTGCAATTTTTTATTTTACCCTATCTATTGTTCCCGTAGATATAATTCCTTCTAATGCAAAATCAGCTATTTTTACCCAAGCAAATAACTGGAGACTAAGTGTTCATTTCGCAGACCTTGGGGGTGATGCATCCTTTTAACTGCTCCCAGACAAATGTATGGTTTTCTCAATGGGAAATAACTGTCTCTACAGAAAAATGAACCCAAACTGTAAGATTGTATTCTAGTCTCTGTTCAGAGACTAGATGAAAGTTATTTTTTAAAACTCTTTAAAAGAAATAGATAAATAATCAACTTTGAGGTCCAAGAAGTCTCAGTGGATCACTAAATCTATGTTATGGCTTGTTGAAGGCCTGCGGGAGCAATTCATATTTGCTCAAAATACATATACGAATTTCATTAATATTAAAAATAAATATTGTTGTCTCTCTGAGGATAAAGTGTTTTTCCCTAGTGGGATTTGTAAATCATCCTGGTACACAGTGAGACCGATTGTGACTGTCAAGATGTATGAATAAAAATTAGTATGCATTACCCATCACTGATCATTCCTATTAATGTTGAAAGCAACGGAGATTAATAATAAATCAAAGTGGCATGTATAGAAATAACAGCAACAGGGACTTTAAAAAGAATACCTTATGAGCTTATTAACATTTTAACCGAGATTCTAAAACATGGATGAACATAGGAATTGTTTAAAACTAAGCAATAGACTCTTACACTTATTTCTGGATCCCAAATTTACTTTTGAAATAGAATATATATTTTTACAGTTCTGGGCAGCATATCCAGAAACCAAGACACCTCCATTAACATGCTTTATTCTAAATAATTTAAGAAATATAATTAGATGAATTTTTTTTTCCTAACACAGGGAAATTCATCATATTTCCCCAGTTGTGTAGAAATGGATTGGTCTTTTCCAAACCAGCTTGAGATTCCTGATTATGTAGGCTGCATTCCTCGGGTATTGGAAAAGGAAGGTTGTTCTTGGGTGTGAGCAGGCAGACTGACTTCTGGATTGATTTGTCTGCTTAGTGCACAGCTCTGCCCAGAAGAACCCTAGAAAAAGATCTCTTATTAAATAGGAGGAAAAATTCCTGAAAGAATTACACAAAACCAATGGATAAGGAGACCGATACTTATCATTCGTCAGTTTGATATCTTAGCCCATAAGAAATGTCACTTTTTGTGCTCAATTTCTAATTTATCAACTTAATTGTGTTTAATAAAAATGCACAGTGCATTATTTATACACTAATCATTTTCGTAAATTTTCAATATATTAAAAAGTAGACAACTTAATTATATTCTTTGTGGCTGGAAAAACACTGGAAAACTTAACCAATGTAATTTTCTACTAGAAATGTTATTCTAATCAAACCAAAAGAAAAAAATTGTTCTTTGTTTAGACAGTACTGAGGAGACTATTAGGGACTCATTTCGAGACTTGAGGAAAAATATATATATACAATTTTAAAAATGTTTCCAAATTCAAAAGTGGTGTTGAACTTAGCAATGTTAATGATTTCCTGGAGTGTTCAAAGATGTCAGTGGTACAGCTAGGACTCAACCTCAAGGGAGATTGTCTAAAAGTATTCGCTATTTTTCTGATGCTCATCTCTAGGAATTGATCCAGCCTATTGGTAGACTTTCTCTCCTCCATGTCAAGTTTCTAGGCCTTTCCTTGGCTATCTCATCATTTTGCCCACACAGAAATACTTCTTGAGTGTTGGTAAGTTTTAGCCTCTATTTCTGGGTCAGACCTGTCACCCAAGTTCTATGTTTGTGTATCAGATGTATGAAGGCCATCTCACACTTAAAAATGTATGTCCTTGATTCCTGTATAAATGCTATCATACGACCATCTCCAATTTTCCCATCCTAAGATACAGCACTTTCAACTGTGTATGCTCTCATGATGTGAGCCCAGGAGACACGGATTTGTCTACATTTCCTTATTTGACCTATTCCTATGTTCCATTGAAATGTTCCTTAAATGTCATTTGAGTCTATCCACTCTCCTCTTCATCTCCATTAACAATGATGGCGGGTAGAATTGTGGAACCAAAGGAGGCTGATGGAACTATCCTGGACTTTGTTTTTGTCTTTATATAGATCCTGAAGCTGTTGATCAAGAACTTCCCTTCCTTGCTTGAGAGAGAGAGAGAGAGAGAGAGAGAGAGAGAGAGAGAGAGAGAAAGAAAGAAAGAGAGAACTTTTTTCAATCTTACAACAGCAAGAATGACTTAGAGCTTTGCCTTTTCACACTAAAGCTCGTTTCCTCTCTTCCAAATGTAACAGTTTCTGTCTTTGGTAAAAGCCCCTTCAGGTCCTTGCTGGACCTTTCTTAGTTCGGTTAATCCTGCAGGGCTTCTCTTTGTCTAATTAGCATCAAATCACAGATTTCTAGTTTTGTTTTTAATTACTGTAGCTTTAATATGAATATATTTTATATAACTATAGATGTGAATACATGTTACTTCAGCTATCTTTAATTATACCAGAACGTGAAAGGAGAAGGTGACTTCCTTAGGAGTTCAGATCCTATGAGCATGTCAGAGGAGGGACACCCTGGAATCAGGGCTTGGAAAATACTTCAGAGGCACTTTCTATTCTTTAGAAAGACCTAATCCTTCTGTTGGCACTTCACCCTTGCGGGCAACAATGTACGTGACAAATGCCCTTACACACTCCTGACTGCTGCCCTAGCAGCACACAAAAGAGCCAAAACCCCACTGCTGATCTGAGTCTTGACAGGAGGAAATGGTGGGTTTTCTCCTCATCAAACGTGGTCCTCACTCCTCAGTAGCTGGGCTGGCTCATTGTGCCAGCTGTCTTTTAATAACGGTGGAACTTTAGAAAGAGTGGATTTCAAAAATATATTACAGTTCCGTTGGGAGAATGGCTTGATTTTACAGATTCCAAGAATAAACATCAAAAGAACAGCTGTGAGAACAGAAGTCAAGGGTTAGCTTAGATTTGCAGCTGTCTTTAGGCATGTTCCTGTGGCCTCGGGAATCGATGAGTCATGAAGTGTAAAAATGGATTTTTATAGGGTTGTGTGCAGGTAACAACATCCCAGCAAAAGTTCCCATTAACCTAGATTCTCATCACTGGGTGATACTATCCATCATTGTATGAAAACATATATCTTAAATATAAGGAAAGAAGAAATAGTTTTTTAAGGAAAAGATGTGATATTTGAGAATCAGAGTTATAGAACTGAAAAGATGTGCCATGGACATCTCCAGACTCACGCAAAGGAAGGTGAATGGAACTGGTGAATTCTGGGTTCAGGGTCTTACTATGTAGCTTACTAGTTGTGAACTCGAGCAAATCACCTTACTCTTTTCTGCAACTGTGGGCCTGTTTTATATTCAGTCAGTATCTATTGAGCATCTATTACATGCCACAAAATATGAGAGAGAATTTGGATCACATGGTAGATACAACACACAGGCAGACAAATGTGCTCCTGTTCTCAGAAAATGAGTTTGTCAGGGTTGGGATGCTAAGCAAGTAATGAAGAAAATAGAAAATTCAACACAGTTGTGTTTATAACTATACAGAGTAGTGCCCCCCCCCCAAAAAAACTTGTTGCTAGGTTAAACTGATATAATTATTGATATCTTGATAGACTGGATGAATGATAGCCCCAAAGGGCACATCTCTTAACCCAAAACATTTTATCCTACAATAAAGACAGTGTAGATGTGAGTTTAAGTTCTTGAGATGGGAAAATTGTTCATATGGATCCCAAATAAAGTAAGGCACTTTCACAAGAGTGGCAAGAGGAGATTAAAAACACATGAGGAAAAGAGAAGACATGGTCAGAAATTGAACTGGTGGGCCTAAAGACAAGGTTGGCTGTCAAATACCAAAGAAACAAGAAACTTATTGTCATAGCATTGAGGGAATGGATTTTTGCCACACTATTTTAATCATATACACAAAGTCTTTGCTATATAAAAATGATAATGGTTCTTAACTAGGGCATGGATCTTTCTTTGATTTTTTTCAGTTCATAAAATGCGTCCTTAAAAACCTGGGTCAGTGAGTTTCTTTTTTGTTTTAAGCCACCAAGTTTGGTCTCATTTATTACAGCAACCCTTGGAGATTAATATAGTGCCCATATGGCATGCCAGCAAGAAGCACATTGCCTGGAATACAGCAAGCACCCAGCCCAATCTAAAATACCTCAGTTATGAAGGTAGTTGACCAAACTGCCATTTCCTAAGACTGACAGTCATTAGAATCTGTCTACCACCACCATTATATCACTTACCATTCTATTCTTTTTTTCTCTTGAAGCATTGTGTTCTAGCCTTCTAAACATCACTTACTTTTATGCTTCAGTTTTATGTTTTGAGCCTGATCTTCTGCCAGTGGGGAACATACAAGAATTTGACTTTTTATTTCTTGGCATTTAGTAGAAAGTTCATGAGGAGTGATTAATCAATGGGCTTATTGAATATACAGTTAACTTTCTGGTTATCGCCTTCAAACTGTGGTTCAGAATAAAGAAATGAATCAATAGATAGATATAGGGGCCAGAGTCTCTTTGGAGGAGGCACTAAGTTACAAAGGAAAAGACTATAGCCATATTGCTTCACAGCTTGTGGAGTTCCGTCAATTGTCTACTGCTGTTCCTCTGGAAAATGAAGAGTTACAGTAGTTTCCATAATCTACGCACACAAAAGCTACTTATCAAATCTTAAGCCCAGACACTCTTGTAGGATCTGTGAATACAGTAATGAATATGACAATGAAACCTTAATCTCATGAAACATAAAATACAATGGGAGAAGACAGGGGAAGTGTCAGAGCACATAGAGCACAGCCAATGGCCTATAATATTTTGAGTATTCAATAGGTGACTTTTGTGTGCATACATGTGTTTGCACATGTGCATGTGTGCACATACATATATGATAGCACTACATTTTTATAAATTGAGACAAGGTCTCTCAATGTCCTGGAACTTATCAAGTAGGTCAATTTGGTTGAAGAGTTGGTCTCATGGATCCACATGTCCCCACCTCTTCTGTACTGGGATTCTAGAACTGAATCGCGGCTCTTGGCTGTTTCTTAAATGTTGATACCAGGAGCCAGCTCAAGTCCTCGTGTTTACAAATCAAGTACTTTACTGACTAAGACGGGGGAATTTTAAGTGAAATATGAGTAACAAGGAAGGGAGAGTTATGAAATAATCTTGGTAAATTGGTCTAGGCAGAGGGAGAGCACATGGCACAGGCTTTGAGACAGGGTAAGCTTTGAGTTCTGTAGAATAGAAAGACAGAAAGTGATATTGAATAGGTCAGGTCAGAGGCAAGAGTGTAGGATGACAGCTGAGATGTTCAGAGGAGTCAGGACAAGTAGAATCTTAAAGAGGAGGATAGTGAGGTTGTCTGGAGGGTATAGGCAGGAAACTGACTTCCTCTGGACTGCTTGTTGTTCAGGACCATTGCTTGTGGGTTGCAGCATCCTCTGGAGCATCAGGTGAAACTGCAGTCCAGACAGGCCAGTTCCGATGATTCCCAATGGAGTGAGGCCAATCCGATGGAAAGGAAGGGTGAGTTGGGAATCTCTCTTGGAAGTAAAGTTGGCAAGGCTTTTATCCTATGTGATGGTTGACATAGGATAGCTAAAGGAAAGGAATCCATAGCCACACCTAAGATTTCATCATCATCAACCTGAACAAATTGTAGGCAATTTATCAAAAGTAAACAAAACAGAAATTAGGTTATAGTGTGAAAACTAGGTTTTTCTGTTTTGAGGTATTTTTTTGCACATTTAAAGATAAGTTAAGTGAGCAGTCAGATATGAAGTGTGTAAGCCAAGTTTGGTCAGGGTTGGAGATTCCTATGGGAATTAATAGTATATATGGCTTGTGTACTAGTTAACACAGGCTGCAGTATGAACATTCCCCAGACTACATGGAGGAAAACAAATAAACAAACAGAGCATGGTATCACACAAGGGTAGAAACTTAAGTTAGAAGTCAAGTTTTGTCATCAGTGTTATGCTTTCAAGTACCAATAAGAAAATTCACTTCATGTTTCTCTTTATATTCCTTGATATTTCTTCACTGGAAGAAGAAGGCACACCATGCCAATCTCTGGCTCTGCTTTTTTTTCCCTGCTTGTCTAAAGATTTTGTCTCTGTTCAGAGATGTGATACTGAATTAGAACTTACCCTCAATATTTAATCCTAAAGTGGTTACAACATTATGCAATTTACAAATAAGTTCACATTCAGAGCAACTAAGAGTTACAGCTCCATCATTATTAGGAAGAAGGCAATTCAACATATGACCAATGGTATTTAAGTCCATAAAGTTGAATGAGGTGACCTGAAATAGATTAGATGGACAGGAGGTCCAGCATCCTGGCTCTAGAGGGGTCCAACATTTTGAGAGTAATCAGAAAAGATTACTGAGAAGATAAGAGGAAGACCAAGAGGACCCTGGCTTCTCAAAATACAATAGAGATTTTTAGAGTGGTGGAAAAAGGATTTTTAAATTTGAATATAATGTTAAAGCCATTTTTGGAGATTGAGAAAGTGAAAATGCTAGGATTGTTCACTGAGATTACTTCTGGTTTGGTTTCTATGATTTGTGAGGGGGATTGATGGACAGATGATAGATAGATAGATAGATAGATAGATAGATAGATAGATAGATAGATAGATAGACAGACAGATATATTGGGACTGACTGATTCATATTCTAAATGGTTATTCCTATTCACACATCAAATTACTAGCCCCCAAGTTGCATTGTAATAGCCAAGCATACCACTGCAATGTCACAATGCATTGTTGTGATGGTAAAGTTGAAGAGTGCAACAATGTGATGTCACAATTTAACATTGTGTTGCTACAGTTCATCAAACTGTTGTCACAGTGCAGTATTGAGACAGTATAATGGAACATTTTGAAATCATAATAGAACACTGTGAAGTCACAGTGGTACCTTTTGAAATCATAATAAAGCACTGCTAAGTCATAATAGAACATTCTGATGACAGAGTGTAACATTGTGATGACACACTGAAGCACTGTGACATCATATAGGAGCATGGTGATGACACACTGAAAGACTGTGAATCACATTGGAGTATGGTGGTGACACACTGAAACACTGTGACGTCATACTGGGGTATTGTGATGACACACTGAAAAACAGTCAAGTCACACTAGATTGAACATTTGAACACACATTGAAGGATTATGCAGACATTGTAGAACATTGTGATGACACAACAGAACACTGTGATGATGAAGATCAGTGTTGTGATATCAAAGTATAGAATAATGACACAATGGAGCACTGTGGAGATAGAGAAGAACTTTGTGTTGCCACTATGTAGAATTGTGGAGGCATAGTGCAGCCCTGTGATGTGTGAGTGGATCATTGTGATTTCATAATGAAATGTTCAGATGGCACAATGGATCTTTGCAATGTTAAAATAGATCATTGTGATGACACAATGGAGATTTGTGACATCACAATGGAGCAATACTACATCATAATAAAGTTATGTGAAGACACACAGGAAATTTATGATGTCACATAATAGGAGACTTAAGATACTACAAGGTAACCGTGTGATGGCACACTGGAAGTTTGGATATCATAATGTGACATTATGTGACACCACAATGTCACAACAGAGAACTGGGTTTGGCACACATATCATGGTGATCTCACAGTACAGCAATTGTGATGTGTGCTCACACAGTGGATCTCTGTTACTGTACAGTGCAGCACTGATTTGAGGAGGTGTGGGTTCTGTGGTTAATTAGATTATGTGATAGTGCCCTCATCCAATGCATTAGCACCTTTTTATAAGACACCATAGAGCTCACTTACTTACCTCTGACAGCATAGCAAGGATACCTTCTTTATCAGGAAGGTGCTATCTCCAGGCACCTAATCTGCTGGCACCTTGATTTCACACATCTCACCTTCCAGGACTTCAACCAGTTTAAAAGTTACATGGTTGATGATATTTTTTTAAAAATAATTTGAACAAACTAAGATATTCTTACAACCCTCTCTCTATGTGATTCTGAAAATCTGCAAACAAATTTTACATATATACAATATATATGTACTTATAATATGGAATTTATTGTTGAAACAACAGTAGCTGGATGCTTCAGTCAATCTCTGTTTTAGCTCTCTCTCTCTCTCTCTCTCTCTCTCTCTCTCTCTCTCTCTCTCTTTCTCCATTCCTGATGAGTTTATAGAGTAACATGAAAATCTGACTTAGAGTACATGTTATGTATTATGGACATGATATTAGCTTGTTATCATGTGCTTACATTTTAAAAATTTACTTTTTGTTTATTAGTCTCTCTATGATCTTGAGGATTCAAAATTTTATGCCATCAAATCCCAATCTTTTGCATTACTTTGTATTTCTTTGCAATAGCATTTGTTCGTTTCTTCTGGGTGTTAAGCTGTTATCATTTCTAAGACCTTGCTCATTTGTGATCCCATCTTCTGTCACTATGCAAATCACATCTCTGCCGGAGTGTCAAGCCACCAAGACCTTCATGACTCTGTACTGCATAATGCAGACTTAGTATGCAGAGGACACCATGTCAGATCTAGGTGAATGATTAAAGTCATCTTCTGCTCTTCATGTTTTTATAATTGCATTTCAATGCAATTGAAAGAGACAACTAAACTAGGAGCTGTAGATGTAAAGAAATAAAGTTATTGGTAGAAGTATTATCACCACAATGCTATGATTAATAATACAAAGAGGATGGAATAGAGATTAATACAGTATACTATAGAACATCTCTAGGATTGTCTCTCCTTCAACCTTTCTTTTTTGCTGCTCTCCCTCTCCTTTTCCCTTTCCCTCTCCTTCTCCCTCTCCATCTCTCTCTCTCTCTCTCTCTCTCTCTCTCTGTGTCTCTCTTACACACACACACACACACACACACACACACACACACACACCATCACTATCACTGTCACTACCACACCTTGCTTTCAATCTCTGTACTGTTCTTTCCTGCATTTCTAAGACAGCACTCATCCCCTGCCCTGTTTTTGTGCAGATTTAGCCAGAGTCCGTTGTCTAATGTCACGTACAATTTTTGTTCTTTTGTGCACTAATTGAAATAGATTCATGACTCAACCCTTACTGAAACACTGCATTGTCAGGCTGACAGATTTGGAAAATGCTAGAACTCCTATAATAACCAAAGCTGTCTTTCTGGTCTCATGTTCTATTATAATTCCCATTAGTAGCTGTCTGTGCCTGGAGATTCTTTCTCCTTCTTAATTCAGTTGCATGACTAGAGGTAATGAGGAGTTTAAGAGAATTGCAGGTTAGAGATGAAAAAATTGTACCCTGTCTTCTCAATGGACTACTTTAACGGTTAGGGGCTGCTTACCTCAGAATTTACACTTGAAACCTGGGAGAAGTCAAACAGAGTTCTTGGGTATAGAATGACCTTGAACCCTAACTTATAATTGATGAGTAGGCTTGTAACCTCTTTTAAATGGTTCCAACTCAGCATGGTCCTAGTGATAAAAGCCATACCTTTTGAGATTTCCCAGGTTGAATCATATAGCTTGGGTTAACCTAGTCATTTCCCTTGCCTTTCATTCCACAGCACATTTTCTATGAAGAAGTGATACCTGGGAAGTGAAGTGTTTCTTGTCATTTTAAGAAGGCTCTAGGGCTGAATTTGAGTGCTCTCAGGGATCTAGGGATAAATTTGAGTGTTCCAGGGACTCTAGGGATGAATATGAGGGCACCTGTGGCTCTAGGGATGGATTTGAGTGCTTCTGGAGTTTTAGGGATGGATTTGAGTGCTCCCAGGCTCTAGTATCAGCACTCTAGGTCACAGTTAAGCACAAGCTCAATCTCTATTCTCATCCTCCCAGGCAAGTACCATTTTTATGGATGCTCTCAGTGGTCACCAGGCAACATCATCCTCACTGAGAAGATTGTTCCTGTCATGCAACTTTACACTCATTTTTTCATCTAGATAAATCCAATGACTCTCCACGACTTATGCCTCTGTGCTCTTCTTGTCAGATCACTCCTCTCTCTTGCCATCTCCATCTTTGCTCAGTGAAGATAGAGCCATCTGTCTACGATCCCGATCTCTTCTTTAATGACCCTGTTCCACTTTGCCTCGTCTCCGTCTTGGGCGCTTCTCTAGCTTTACTCTCTGATGTCAGAGCCTGCTGCACACCCTGGTATTCTCAGGTTAGTTGTTTGTTACTTGCAGCTACGCTGTTGCCTGGGCACCTGTTGGCCAACTTAGCATTGTTCTGTGTGGTCCTGATTCCAGTGTGCACAGTGCTGTTCTGCACCGAAGTCTGCTCTTTTGCTTTAACCCAAGAGAAGGTCTTGGAAAGACCCTTTAACCTTACAAACCCCAAGGGGTTTATCCTGAGGCCACATAGAGCAGAAGACTTCACTTATCACATTCGTGATTCTCTCTGGAATCATCATGACTATTCAGAATTGTTCACCCGAGGACCCTCAACCATAGCTCCAGACCAACTGAGCCACTTCAGGTGATGGGTTCTAGGATCACCCCTAAACTGCTTCTGCTCCCAGATTCCATAACCATGCAAGATGTCTGCATTGCTTCCTTGAGTTGATTCAATACAAGATTGAAGCTATTTGCTTGTACAAACATTATGAGCTACCAAGAGAAGGGACCTACCTCAGTCTTCTCTTGGTTCCCTGTATTTTTTAACTCATTTCCCAGAGCCTTTAAAACACATCTTTCGAATGACTTGTCTGTGTGCAGGATTGACCTGCAATTGATTTGCGACTTTATTCGTGCACACATAGATCTATCAGAGTGTGATCAAACCTAAAGTCCTAATACATGGTGGCATGAAACAGACCCAGCCTTAGAGTTTCCATGGCAAAATCCTACCAGGCGGATCATTTCCTGTAAGAGTTCCCCTTTCACCGATTCTGCTTGTTGATAATGCTGGCATTCTCCAGGAGACTTATGTATCAGATGTATTAATCAACCTCTCTCGTGTGTTAGTTCCGCATGGTGTTGCTGTGAGCTGTTGGAGCATTGGCATGCCCCTTCCTTTCCTCAGACAGTTTGTTGGGGGAATTTTTCATTGAATAGGCAACTCTGTCAGAATGACAGGTCTGAGGAGTTGATTGTTATTCAAGTTGAGGATTAGGAATATTTATTTAGTCATTAGTACATACACTGTGTTTTCTCCTGTCATTTCAATGGAGGAATCAATGGAGACATCTTAGCATTCTTAGTAAGTTACACATAATCTCTCATGAAGTGCATGTTTTACTACCTATAGCTTGGGGCCAATTGTTGCTCACTGAAAAGAATGATGTCTACTTCTTTGTTTGGTGTTAGGTCTCTTTTGACTTGGGAATTTAAATAGTCACCCCTCACACTCTCTATCAATATGGAAATGCCCTTTTGCAATGATGGATATGCAATTGTACCTGTTCCTGTCTGTAGTATTCTCTCTGTGTGGGTATTCGTATTTATATTTATCGTCATATTGTGAGTAACCAAGAGATTTAGGTTTGACCGTAGCTTAACTTTGCAGTGCCTATGAACATGAGGTTCCTAAAGGAGCTCAAAGCATAAAATAGTTAAAACGATGCAGTCAATCTTGAGTAAAAACAAGGAAACTAAAAAGGGGTTCATGACATGGAATAAAGAGTTCAGGGACCCTGTGGTAAAGGCAATCAAACAGGAGATATTCCAGTGGAGGGGGAAATACTAGAGGGAGAAGTATACAGCAGAGGGAGAGGGGAACAGGAGGATGAGGGAGAGAAGTGGGCAAGGGAGAATCAGATCAAATCAAACTCAAACAAATTATGTATGCAAATGCAAAAATAGATAAATAAATAAATAAATACCTGGGAAAATCTTCCTTAGGCATCTGAGTTAGGAGAATCACACTTTGAAGGCCTGCTTGACCAGTCTGGTAGAATTCATAAGATCCAGACTCAAAATAATGTCAAGGTCTAGCTCCCCAGGAAGGCACCTACCAAGAATACACAGGGGCCATGCTTCCATGCCCAGGACTGAAAAACAAACAAACAATCACAAAATGAACAAACAAAAGAAATCAAATAAGGTCAAGTATATTGGAGCACACGTTATCACAGTAAAATGGATGCAGGGCCGGTTTCAGCCCCAAGGCAATAGCTTCAGGGCCTATGGTAAGAAGAACTGTTTTGATTCTTGAGAACTTGGGAGTAGAGAGACTTTGAATAATGACGACTGGAAATCTGAATTTTTGCTTATTTAGTATTTGAAACATTCTCGGTTTTTATCTTGTTATTGGTAGGACTCAATATATTTTAGTGCCCACCGTGGACCACGTTAAACCCTTTCCCCAACAACAGTTAGATATACATGTACATGCAATGAGTTGAAATGGTGTTAAGAAACTTTCAAATAAATCTACATGTCAAGAAGTTCATACACAGAAATAGGTTATTTACGGGATCTGTCTACGGGTTTTTCTCCACACATGTGTTTGCTCATATTTACATGCCTCCATCCTACATATGATGATATAATCCATACACCCTGCATATCATTATATGTATGCAAAAGTCAGATAGCTTTGGAGGATTTCTCATCTGTTGTTGGTAGTTTGTTTTTGAGACAGGGCCTCCATCCCAACCTAGCCTCAAACTCACAATATAGCCAAAGATGACCTTGAACTCCTGATACTCCTGTCTCCACCTCCTGAGTACTGGTGTTATGGTTTTGTGATTCCATGCCCACTCTGTGTGGTGCTGGAGCTCACACCCAGGCCTTCATGGGTAGGCCTTAAGTGCTAGGCAAGCCGTCCACCAACTGAGCTTCCTCTCTAGTCTCTAAGTTCGGATAAGAGTGTGTTCATCATTTTGTCTACTTTAAATTGATTATTTCTCAAATGTTTTATGATGTCAACACTGGGTCTTCCAAAATAACTCTAGCCAGCATGTTATCTTAACAAAACACCATTCCATATTTTGTTAGGTTGTTTTCAATATGAGGAACTCAGTTGATGCCACAGTATGAGGCAGAAAGCCCAAAACGACCTCATAGTGTTCTTTGGTAATTTATGGTAATAAGAGGTAAATTTATGTTAGTAGAAGGGGTGGGCTGGTTTTTAATGGGAAAAATAGCCTTTATTAAAAAAAAAAAACAAAAAACAAACAAACAAACAAAACAACAAAATAACCTTATCACTTTGCTGAAGTGTGGCTATGCTACACTCTTTGTGGTACTTTGCTGTTTGGGATTTTTCAAGCCAGGGCTTCTCTGTGTAGCCCTGGCTATCCTAGAACTTGCTCTGTAGACCATACTGGTCTTAATCTCAAGAAAATGTGGCGGCCTCTGCCTCCCAAGGGTTGGGATTAAAAGTGTATGCTGCCACCACCACCCAACTACTTTGCTTTTTCTATTTTCCATTTTATTTAACACTCCTCCACTTGAACTCTACAACCTATACTTATACTTAAGGTGTGCAAAAATGCCCAAACTGCTTCTGCCTTCTGCTTTCCTCCTTTGAAGTATAGTGATTCATAACCAGGTCTCATGTTTGTTAGACAAACAGTTCACCCTTCACACCAGATTACAGGGAAATAAAATTTTAACTTCCTGGAAAAGGCAGGGTCTGGTTTTATATTTTTATTTTTAAATTTGCCTAAGGAAGAAGAAGAAGAAGAAGAAGAAGAAGAAGAAGAAGAAGAAGAAGAAGAAGAAGAAGAAGAAGAAGAAGAAGAAGAAGAAGAAGAATCATTTCCTGGAGGCAGGAACATTTAGCCAAGGGTCCTAAACCACACAACACTTGCCCTGAATGCACAGGTTGGTTTGTGGAGAAGGCATTTTCAAAGCTACTTTCATTTCTTACCTATTAAACTGAGCCCTGCCACTTCCATGTTCCTGGATCAGAAGACCAACATTGTGAAAATAGATATACTACAGACACTATATCATGGCCATCAACCTGCTGCTGGCATCCTTCACAGAGACAGAAAAGCCATCTTAAATTCATATAGAAGCACAAAAGCTAAAGCAATCCTGAGCCAAAAGAATAAGGCTGGAGATCACTGTACCTGATATCATGTGACACAGAGCCATAATCACAAAACCAGCAGGCCACTGATACCAACCAGAACCACAGATGGCTGGAGTAGAAGAACCAGCTACAAGCCCATGCAGCTACAGCACCAGATATTGACCAAGGTCCTCTGAAATTATTAGAAAAAAAAAAGTAGCAAAAACACTTCAAGATATAAGAACAGGGAAGAACTTTATGCATGGGAACCCAGCTTCTCAGGACAGAATGCCAACAACAGACAAGTGGGGTGTTGTGAAGTTAAAAAGCTTCTGAATGTCAAAGGAAGCAGTTAAACAAGAGAAGAAACAGCCTACAGAGCAGGAGAAAAGACTTGCGAGCTATGCATCTGATAGAGCATTGGTATTTAAGATAGATAAATAACTCATAAAGTTAAATAACAAGAAGTCAAATAACTGAATTAATAAATGGGCTAATGAAATGAACAATTCATTAAAGCTATCTCTTATTTCTTTGAGATTATAATACAGTTACACAATCCCCTCTCTTCCCCTTTCTCCCTCTAAGCCCTTCCATATATCCCTCTTTTCTCCCTTTCAAACTTATGCTCTCTTTCTTTTTATATTTGTTTTGTGTTTTTTCAGTTTTTTGTTTTTTTGGTTTGTTGTTGTTGTTTGTGGGAAGCCACATGTGCTGTTGCAGGGTGGCGCTGGCTTCCACTGGCCACCACGCATACATAGGCAGTAAAGTTTTTTTGCCAAGATGAGGTTTTGAGAACTAACCAAAATTAACCAATCAGATGAGAGACAAACTAACCAATCAGATGAGAGAGAAGTTAACCAATTAGATGTAGGCATGCAAATGAGGTGGTAAGCATAACCCAAACACAACCAATCCGGGTGTGAGACACGCCTCTCCTAGGACTATATAAGCAGCACCAGTTCTGGGCTTGGGGTCTCTTCTTTGCCTCTGCAATCAAGCTCTCCCAATAAACGTGTGCAGAAGGATCCTGTTGCAGCATCGTTCTGGCGAGTCAGGGTGCGCGCAAGAGTTGTTGTTGTTTTGAGACAGGGTTTCTCTGTATAGCCCTGGCTGTCCTGGAACTCATGCTGTAGACCAGGCTGGCCTCGAACTCAGAAATCTGCCTGTCTCTGCCTCAAAAGTGCTGGGATTAAAGGCGTGTGTCATTCTGCTCTCCTTTTAATTAATTGCACACCCATTTGTAAACATATAAATAAGCAGACAGTTCTTAAAAAGATGAAATGCAAATGGAAAATAAACATGAAAAAGTGTTCAATATCATTAGCAGTCAGAAAAATGGAATTCATAATTCCACTGGGATTCCGTCTTACCCTGATCAGAATTCCAGTTATTAAAGGAAACTAAAATAAATACTTTCAAGGATTTAGACAAGAGGGAACTCTTCTACACTTCTGGTAGCAAAGGAACTGTCAGTTCACTATGGAAATAAATTTGAGAATCCTTCAAAAAATCAAAACATACGTCGTGATAGATCCCACTAAACCACTCCTGAGTATTCAGCCATGGGACTAAAAGTTCACATATCACAGAGATGTTTAGCAGCTGATAGTTATTGAGTCCTATTCCCATGGTCTAAGTTAAAGGACTAGCACAAGTGTCCACCAGCAGAGAAACAGGTGAGCAACTGTCATACAGTGAAACCGTTTTAGCCATAGAGAGAGAAGTTACACCATTTGTAGAGAAATGGATGCAACTGGAGATAAGCATACTAAAAAAATGAGCCAGTGCCAGAAAGGCAAATACTTCATGCTTCCTCTCATTTGTAGTTCCCATATTTTATCTAGTTATTTCATTATTTATGAAATCATGTATGACTTGAAAGAAAAAGCCAAACTGCCTGGGCAGAAGCAAGAGAGACTGATATAGAGGGCTACTGAATGGGAGAAGTACTGATAGACTTTATACTCATGTATGAGAATGCCTTTATGCAACCCAATACCACTTACATAAATGCATACAATGAAAACAAAGACAAAGTCTAGATCTTTGAGGGACCAAAAAGATGGAGGTGATGAATGTCAACTACAAAGTAACTTCCAGATTCTTCTCCCTGTCTTCATGCTATGAAGCAATTGGAAATACTAGTTTCTTTTAGGATAAATGAGAATCTGTGGTTCAAAGAGGGTGTGTAACTGATGTAAGTCCTGTCCTTGAAAAGGAAACCACTGGATGGGTAGCTACTTGGTTATTTAGAAAATCCTGTTGTGGGGCAGAATTTGAAATAACAATTTAGAGAATTTCCTGATGCCCAGCATATGCATCAGAGTATTGTGTGCCATTATCTCTCTCTCTCTCTCTCTCTCTCTCTCTCTCTCTCTCTCTCTCTCTCTGTGTCTCTGTCTCTGTCTCTCTGTCTCTCTCTGTCTCTCTCTCTCTCTATATATATGCATATATATATATGTATCATATATTATAGTACATATGTTCTATCTATATAAAAGATATTATTTTAATTTAATCACTTCTAATGATGCGAAGACAGAAAGTGTTTAAGGAACCAGTGAGAGAGCTCAATGGGTTAAGACATTTGCTGCCAAGCCCATGTCCTGAGTCTAGGAGCCACATGGTAAAAAGGGAAGACTTTAATCCTTCAAGTTGTCCCTTCACCTCTGCACACGTGACCCTATCACTTGTGGCCATATCTCACCACACAAAGTAAATAAATAGATAACATTTTAAACAGAAACTGTGAAATGCTCTTGCTTCCATTTGGCTCTGCAGCCTAGAGATTCTTTCTGATGCACCACTGAAAATGTAGTTCAAAGCGGGTCCAACACTGGTACCTATGAAGACATGCACTTGGTATTTGAACCCAGAGCTCCGAAAGGAACTTTCTCTTATCTCTCTAGGAATGACTTCGAAATATGAATTCCCCTCCAGGCAGAAGGCATTCCACACCTTTGGCAGAAACCATTTACCTGGCTGAGAATACAAGGATAATAGGCTATAAAAGTTCAATGCCAGATGAAAAGAGAATTCCAGAGGTAGGTGCAGCACATTTAAATGAGCCCTCCAAATGATGTAGCACTGGGCTGTGGGTGTTCAATCGGGAGTGGGCGTTGGTGGCAGTGTTGATGGACATAAAGATAGTGTGTGTCCCAACAGGTTATAAAGCTTGAATGCATCAGAGTTTCCTCATCCATAGAGACAGCTTCTACCTTTCAGGATTATTGAGAAGAAGTGAACTGAAAGAGGTTTTAAGATGCCAGCCATAAACTTTGGGCACCTCAGACTCTATGGCCAACCCTCTGAGTAAACAAAGTCTGGTTTCCTTTTCCATTGAGTCACTGCGGCTTTGCCGTGAATACAAGACCGCTCAATTTGAAAATTCACTCTAACCCTTGAAATGGATCGAATGTTTATTTCCCTCCCACATTTGTGTGTTAAAAGTTTAGCTCCTAGAGTGATGCTAGGACAAGATGAAGCTTTCAGAAGATGGTAGAGCTCTTATAAATGAACTGGGCGCAGGGGACCTTTCATGCCTTCCTCCATGTGACGTTACAAGGAGAAGATGGTCCTTACACAGGTCAGTGCCTTGATCTTGGGTATAGAATGGATCAGAACCATGAGAACTTTGTTGTTTTTAAAACCACTCAGTCTGTGGAAGTATTGTTATAGAAACCCAAACACACCAAAATAGCCATTTTCCTATTGCTACTATGATGTCTTTGTTATGCCTTCAAGGAATACTCAAAGATGTTATCTGCTTCTATTGTCTTTTATTCTACACTTTTCACTCTTAAAGCAACCCTAGCCAGACTTGCACCTCATAACTTCACTGAAATTGCAACTTGATCTCAAATAGCTTGATCTAGTGAGCTATCCTCCATTACGTTCCTATGTCACAGGACGTATGTAAACCGTCAGTGGCACAGTTGCTGGCTCCCTTCTCCTTGATTAATTTTGTTTGTTTGTTTGTAAGAGACTTGCTTCTCTTGCTTTTTCTACTCCCCAATTTACCAGACTTCTTTCTAGTTTCCCAGATCTGAGATAGTGAATACTGAGGTATCAATGAATCTATGTTGGTTAGTTTTATCTGTCAACTTGGTACAACCTAGAATCACTAGGAGGGAAGTCTTAATGAGGAATTAATTCTCTTGATTAAGCTGGCCCGTGAACATGTCTGTGGGAGGTT
This sequence comes from Mus musculus, assembly GCF_000001635.26. Lineage (NCBI taxonomy): Eukaryota > Metazoa > Chordata > Mammalia > Rodentia > Muridae > Mus > Mus musculus. The sequence continues at coordinate 42,469,127 of NC_000079.6, forward strand.
GTTTTGATTGGTAACCTACATAGGAAGACTGGGTTCATTGTGGGTGGCACCACTCTCTAGATAGGGGATCCAGAGCAATCTATAAGAGGAGGAGTTAGTAGAGGGCAAATAAGAATCCATGTGTTTATTCTCTCTGCTGTGGATATTGACTGTGATACTTTAAGTTCCTGCTCTGAATTCCTTGGAATAATAGACTGAAACTTGGGATTGCGAGCCACCTTAAGCCTTTCTTCACTAAGTTCCTTTTTGTTAGAATGTTTGTCACAGGAGCAGAGATGAAACTAGAACACCCTCTCTAGCCCATCTTTCCTAAAGCTGTAGATTCAAATGGTATCCATAAGCTAACAACTGTAATTGTACAGATCAATTCCATACATGTTCCAAACTTCATACAGCCAGTTGTGTCTTGGACATCTCTTAGCACCCAAAGATCAATGTGTGTCCAATTAAAATTTATGTTTCCATTTTCCTTTCTATCTTCTTACTTTTTTTTAAGTAAGAAAAGATTTCTGTGTAGCAAAGGTTAGCCTTGAATTTCACGTGTAGCTAAAGATGACCTTGGATTTTTGATTCTTCAATCCCTACTTTCTGAGTGCTGGATTATGGGCCTGTACCATATCCAGTTGTAAGCAAAATTCTGGTATCCCAATATTCACAGAAATCTGTTTTTCTGCAGTGCAGTTGATGATAATTTTGTGTTTCCATTTGTTCCAAGCCAAACCTTCAGATCATGTGGCTTTTCCATCCCTTAGGAAATCCCGTGTTTAAAATACATCAGCACCCGGCAAGGACTCCCTCCTCTGCTGTGACCACTCACACTAGTTTGCACACCATCATTCCACACCCAAATCACTGCTATAGCTACCCAGATTCTGCCCTTGATCCCTGTAGGGAACCTAAAGTGCTTCCAGTTTTCTGGAGGATATTTACATCTAAATAGCTAATGATGTCTCTTCATTGCAGAGACAATAAAAGATAATCTTGAAATACCCTACCATGTCTATTGTCATATAGCCCTTGGTCCTCTGTCTCTAGTTTCTGCCACTCCCTCCTACCTCTGCAGCAACACTGTCCTTCGTTTCATTGCTGGAGCCCAGACATACTCTGCTTCAGGAAATTGGCTGGAGCTGTCCCTTTCTTGAAGGTCTCTCCCTAATATCTATTTGATTAATTTATCTCCTTCAGGTCTTCTACAAATGTCAGCTTCTAGATAGGAATTGTATTTATTTAAAATAAGTTGGCCCATTCCAAGTTAGAAGAAAGGGCTTTAGATCTCATGAGCTCCAGTTTTCTGTGAGTTGTCATTATTCTGATGGGTAATTTTCCTAATAAACTAACGATTCCTCATCTTCTGAGTGTGTCTCACAAGGCACTGTAAACTCTTCTTAAGTAAAATAACCTTATCTCTTCTTTATCTTGAGGTATAATTACCGACCAACTTAAACTCAGACTCAAGAAGCTGTCCTTTGCTGAAACCAGCTTGTCTTGTGGTAAATGGTATTGACCAAAACAAATTCCATTAGAAAAATGAAAATATTCAAGATGGTGACTCAAAGGCATATTAACCACACCCCCCAAAAACCCAAACAAACAACAACCAAAAACCCAAACAACAACAACAACACTTCATGTATAAACAGAAGGCACAGCAGACAAAGAATACGTTGTGGGTCATTTGTCCCCCGATTCCCAGTGGAATTCATCTTGGGATGAATATTGATTTGAACATGCCACATGGTGTGTTTCCATTGGATTCAACTTCTCATTCAGTGAGTTTATTGGTTGAGCTCTGTGTATATGTTAGTGCACGGCACTGATTTTCCAGCAACACCTTGTGAGCTAAAACAGCCACTTTGAATTCCACTTACTCTAAAAGCAAAGGCCTCCAACAGGGATAGATTATAGACAGAACTCTATGTCCTATTAGCCTATATAATTATCAACAACAAAATGAGAAAAATGGTTCATTCTTCTGAGTATCTTTATCAGTACTTTTCCAGACTTTTCCTAAAAAATGCTAACAATAGTAAGGAAAAATACTTTAATTCCTACTTTTGGTTGTCATCAGTGAAAGTGGTTTTTAATGATTTGAATGAGCTATAGTTTCACCTTGAAAAACTTTAATACCTATGTACACCTTTTTCAGGTTTTCTCTGTATTTCTCTTGTTTGCAGACTCTTTGTCAATAAGTAAATAAGTGTTTTTACTTAATTGCTAAACTGGTAAATTAAAGCTGTGTGTATTTAAGATGAGTGTGAAGGTGTCTCCGTGATAGGCAGACTTGGAGGCCTGTGGGTAAATTCCCAGAAGTGATATGTCTGAGTCACATGGCAGGTCTATTTTCTGTTTTTAAAGGAACTCCACACTGATCCTCATTGTGCTTGCATAAGTTTACAACCAGCTGTGAAGAGTCTGAAGACATTTAGTGGTTTGTTTTGTTTCGTTTTATACACTAATATCCTGTTAGGAGACCTGGTAGAGATTTTCCCATCTTCCGTGTGCTGACTTTTTACTGGCACAGTGCTTTCCATTGATGTACAGAAACTAAAATGTTCCCATGAGATCGCATTTGTGGATGGTTGTTGTTTCCTGAGCTAGAGCAGTCGTATTGAGAAAGCCCTTATGTGTGTCTATAGATCGAAGCAAACTCCCTACTTTTTCCTCCCAACTAGAGTAAAAAGTCATTGGATATTTGTTTACTGTTTATTTTATTTCATTATTTGTCTTCTCAGCAAGTATCTTTATCCATTGAGTCATCTTGCCAGTTGTAATCTTATAAATAATGTTTAAGTTCTTCATATAGTACTTTATTCATTTCTGTGTCTTCAGACTCAGCAGTTAGGGATCTACACTCTGTTGGATGGGTCATGATAGCCTTCTTCATCATGGATAATTCCCCTTCCCCTTCCCCTTCCCCTTCCCCTTCCCCCTTTTCCCTTCCCTTCCCTTCCCTTCCCTTCCCTTCCCTTCCCCCTTCCTTTCTTTCCTTTCCTTTCCTTTCCTTTCCTTTCTCTCCCTCCCTCCCTCCCTCCCTCCCTCCCTCCCTCCCTCCCTCCCTTCCTTCCTTCTTTCTAAGTGTTTCTCTTTAAAGTATAATCAGGCTCATGTTTCACAAGCATGAAAGAAAGGAAAAAAAAAACAAGCAAGCAAACAAACATATAGACAGAAGGCCAGAGTTCAACAGAAGGTAACACAAGACTAGGCTGGACATGCCACCAGAAGGGTTTCTCCTGAATGGTACTGGGGCCAGGACCACTGGTCTGGGCAAAGGAGCAGTGGGCAAAGGCTTCTCTTCCATTTTCTCCAAGTTACCTTGGAAGTCTGTGTCCACATTTTCATGCATCTCACTGTCTCACTTGAGGCCTAAGAAGTCTCTAGAGCTTGTTTCAGAGCAGTTAATTCTCTGTGTTCCAGGCAACTCCAAACTTTCTCTGTCTTCACTAGGCTTGGCACCTGCTGACATGGCCCAAAACAGGGGACTTTCTTCCGGTGTCTCAGAGATGTTAGAAGCCATTTATTCTTCCCCTCAACCTGCTCTGTTGGTTCATCAAAACCCAATAATAAATTGGGCCCACCACCTGGAGGCTGCAAAACTTGAAAGCTGTTCCTGCTGTTGGGATCTGCACCCTTAAAGGTGACAGTAGTGGTCATGGTTCCAAGGGATGAGGGAGGCTAGCTCGGGGGGAGCACTGAGGGGAGTGGAAAAGAGGGGCATACAGCTCCTCAGTTACGACCCACTGCACTTCACCAAGCCTCTGATGTGTCATTTTTTTTCTGAGTCTGCTCTGTGGTGTGATTTGTGTATCTGTTGGGTAGGATGTTTCTTCTGACTTATTTGGGAGTGTTTCAGTGAACAATACTTTCAGAGCGGGGGTCAGGTCTCACCCCACTATCACCCAGAAAAGGAAAAATAAACCAATGCAACAGCAACAACAGCAAACAGAACCAGACAGGGAAACATACTGCAAATCAATTAAAGCCTATTACTATGCCTTAAATGACCAAAAACAATAAAATGGCAAAACAAACAACAACAACTGCAAAATTCCCTGCAGTTAAGAATTACTTAGAGTGAAAGTGATAATTGAATGAAATAAAAAAGGAGAGGCAATGAGGCTGGAGAGCTGGCTCAGAGGTTAAGAGCACTGGCTGCTCTTTCAGAGGCCCTGAGTTCAATTCCCAGCAACTCCATGGTGGCTCACAATCATCTGTAAGGGGATCTTCTGCCCTCTTCTGGCCTGCAGGTGTATGTGCAGCAAAGCGCATATATATATATATATATATATATATATATATATATATATATATATATATATATATATATATGCTGGGTGAAGAAGGCAAGAAGGAAGGGAATGAAAGAAGAATCTAGTCAGGAAGTAGTGTCACAGAGACGAGGGATTGATGTTAGAAAAAGGGGAGACATCGGACACACAAACTTTATATGCCCCAGTACAGGGGAACGCCAGGGCCAAAAAAATGAGAATGGGTGGGTAGGGAAGCGGGGGTGAGGGACTTTTGGGATAGCATTGGAAATGTCATTGAGGAAAATACGTAATAAATAAAAAAAAAAAAAAAGAAAAGAAAAGAAAAAGGGGAGAACCTGTTAAATTTAATTGCCAATTTCACAGGGTCTAAAGTCCTCCAGGAGAAAATGTCAATCAGAGAATTTCCTGTACCAGATTGTCCAGTTGGGGAGCCAGATAGGCAAAGCCATCCCTACATAGGATGTTCTGGACTATGCAAGAAAGCTAGCTGTGCTGACGTATTTTATGTCAACTTGACATAAACACCAGTGTTGTTTGGGAATTGAGACCCTTAATTGAGAAAACGTTTCCCAGCATATCGGCCTGTAGGCAAGCCTGTGGAGCATTGTTTTTGAGGTGGGAAGAGCCAGCTCACTGTGGACAGTACCTCTCCTGACTGATGTCCTGGATGCTCTAAGCGAGCAGGTTGAGCGAGCCACGGGGAGCAAGCCAGTGAGCAGCACTCCTCCATGGCCTCTGCACCAGCTCCTGCCTCCAGGTACTGGATTTGAGTTCCTGCAAGGACTTTCCTCAGTGATACTGGGACCTGAGAACTGTGTTTGGATCTGTGGGGGAGCTAAGGAGGGCACTGAGATTTACTGCAGTAAACCCTTTCCTGTCCAAGTTACTTTTGGTCATGGTGTTTATCACAGCAATAGAAACCCTAACTGAGATACTAGCTAGGCAAAAACCCATGGGCGAGCTGGAGTATGAGCCAGCAGGCGTGTTCCTCCAATGATTCCTGCCTGCAGGTTCTTGCCTCCATCCATGACCAAGTCCTGGAAGGTGTAGGCCCAAACCAAACCAAAACAGCAAAAATCCTCCCCTCCCCTAAGCTGCTTTAAATTTGAATGTTTTATCACATTTTTATCACATCAGAACTCAAACTAGAATAGACTAAAAGATGTTTAAAGGTATACAAGAAAAGAAAGAGTGTACAAGGAACATTGAATAATCCTAAGAAGAGGAATAGACACCTATAAGCTGACTTTACAAATACAGTAAAATCAATGGTTCACGGAGTAAATGGAGATTATAGTAAATTCTCTATGGGGGGGGGGGAGAGGGGAGAGAGAGAGAGAGAGAGAGCGAGCATTTTTTAAAGCCCAAAACAGAAAAGGATTTTGTAGCAGTGCCTTCTGCAGACTCTGACACCGAAGCCTGCCAGGAGGAAGAGGCGGTCCGCTAAAGCTCGAGACTTTTATATCAACCTGATTCTGACGATGGAGAGACTGGGGAATCAGTTGTTTGTCAGCATTGAGTCCACTTTAGGTATAGCCCTTTTTTCTGTACTAGGACGCATCTCTGGTGACTTCTAGCTTTACAGCCTATGTCCAGACCGATCTTCCTGCTATCCAGGGACTCCCCAGTTTGTCCATTTTGGGGTGACTACCTAAACCAAGAGTTATTTCCCAAGTCTGCTTGGATGTGGGAGAGCTAATTAGGGCACTGAGATTTTTCAAGAGAACTCTCCTCAGTATTGAACACTCTGAGGGTATGAATAGGCTGTGGAGAGTATCTACTGGACTCAAGAGCTTCAAAATTCCCCATCCAGTGAAAACTTGCCATGGAGTTTAAGCCATACTTCCGTCTGGGTCTGTGGGTCTCCACTGTGCTTATGACTCAGTGAGGAAAGAAAGGCAATGATCACAGACCCCATCCGAGAGTCCTAGCATATCCTCTCAAGAATGTCTGCCTCCCAAGTGGCATGGGGTGGCTGCCTGTTGACGTCAGGCTTCATGTACTGCCATTGCTTTTTGTTTGGGGTTGAGGCAGGCAGGAGATCTCAGTTGTAGACAGTAGGTCCCCTCTCAAGATGATGCCCAGTCAGCCACAGCCCTCTGAGACATGGAAAATGACAAAATAGTCCTCTTCTGTGCTAGAGCTGACCAGCATGGGAGGAGTTGCTAAATTTGAGGCTTATGAGAATTGTGGGCGTGTCCAGTACTGCCACCTAACTGCTAAGCCTCTGAAAAGGCAAAGTGTGAGGGTATAAGCAGAATGCAGAACCGAGTTGCATGCACACAGTATTTACCAGGTAACCTTAGCAGAATCCATGACCCACTTGCTGGGAGCCCTTGCTGTTAAAGCCCAGACCATGTACTGTAGGCTATATCCCATAGGATATCTTTCCCACTTCTTGCCCCAGGCACTCCTCCCCTGACCTTCCCTCAAAGCCTCCAGATGCTCCCTCCTGCCTCATTCCCTTGCTCTGTCTCTTCCCTCTGCCTTGGTGTTTTCTCAGATGCACACTTAGTTTGGTTGTCCATCTTTAGAACATCATGGTTTATTAGATATCCCCTCAATGGAGCCCTCTCCTAGGTATTAAAAGCTGTATATCCCTAGTATCCTGTCTCATCCAGCCTGGCTATATTTCTGGCAGCACATACCACCTCACAATACTTTATTTATCGATCGAGAAAAAGCCCCCAAAAGATCAAAGTTCTCATCTGTTGCTGCCCAAGACAGCAATGACACCCGATTGGTCATGCGGTCTGTAGATTGATGTTGATTGGAGGAATCACTAATCGCTCAGATTAGGCTGCTTGCTTCCACAGGCTGCGGCAAGGGAAAGGTGTCACACATCAAACCAGAGAACAGATGCGCCAAGAGGAGAGGTGAGACAGCAGCAGCCAGCCCCTCCTTCAGGGGATGTGCTCTTTGAAACTCAGAATCTGCCGCCATCTTTGTCAATTTGGATGGATTCAGAATTGCTGAGGAAACACTCATCTGGGTGTGTCTGTGAACGCGTTTCCAGGAACATTTAAGTGAGGTGACAAGGAAAAATTTCACCCCGAAAGTAAGCAGTTACATCTCATGGGCTGGGGTTTCCTGCTACATAAATCAAAAAAAGTGAGCTTCGGCAGGACCGGCATGTATGCAGCTCTCTCTGCTTTCTGACTGTGAATGCGAGGAGCAAGCTTCCGTGTCTGCGGCCATGATTTCCCTGCCTCCATCAACTGTACCCACAAAGTGAGCCCAATAACGCCTTCCCTAGGATGCCTTGCTTGAGTATTTCTGTCACAGCAAAGAGGAAAGTTACACACAGAAGCCTTGGCTTTGCAAAGAGGTGGCTTGTGTGCCTGCCCAGCGGGGAAAGGACCTGATGACCTTGGCATGACCACGGAATGGAAGCTGAAGGAGAAGCAATGGTTCTTCAATAAGTGGGCACTGACTTCCGGTCTGTGTGCTGACTAACAGGATGCGTAAATAGCATGTATGTTTAACAAGAAACTTAACAAAAAAGAATTTGTCTTAAGTTTGTAAAATGCTTGGAGACTGCTGTTCCTATACCTGAGTGCTCTGCACTTCCTTGCAACCTGTTCTTAAGGATTCTGAAAAACAGATCAGATTCTTAGACCTGACCCATCTTTATTTTATGCACCATGGGAGGTGAAACCAAGTGAGTGGAAGAGATAAGTCCCACTAATCCTTTTAGCTTCGACTGCAGTTTGCGACATTCTTTGCATGATTATCAGGAAATCACGCTTCCTGGTGACATATTCTGCTGGGAACTCAAAATGTGCCTTCTTTGGACCTTATCCTAATCTTCTCCATTGCACATACCTAAGATAGACAGAGTGCTGTCTTAACAGTGTCAACTGCCCTATGCCAAACCATTCACACCGACTGCTTTATTCCTATGAACTCATAAATAAACACGTGTTCCCAAAAGTCCCATGCTCTAGTTTGCTTCATGTGGCAATGATCAAACATGGATCAAGAGCAACTGGGGGAGGGCAAGGGTTTCTTTCACACTCCTATCCCATCACTGAGGGAAGTAAGGCAGGAACTCAAGCAGGAGATACAGAAGAATTCATGGAGTATTGGTGCTCACCAGCTCATGCTCACCAGTGTTCTTGCACAACCCAGGACCATCTGTCTAGAGGGCATCACCCACAGTAGGCTGGGCCCTCCTACATCAATCAGCAACAAAAGAAAATTACCCATAGACATGCCACAGACCTTGTGGTGGAAGAAAACTCCCAATTAAGGTTGCCCTTTCCCAGGTGACTCTACTTTGTGTCAAGTTGACAAGAAAAACTCACCAGTAAACCCAGCATCTCAGAATGTTGGGCCTTTTGTCACTCAGAGCTCCTTTAGTTTCCTCTCAAGATTTCTCATTTCCAAGGAATGATGAGAAATTTTTAGCATTAAGGAAACGAGATGGGTCTGTTCTCCAAGCTGCATGTCTTGGACTGCCTCTCTCCAGCCTGATATGGAGCAGAAGAGCTGGAAAAAGTAGTTTTGCTGTTGCTGTTGCTGTTGCTGTAGCAACCCCTGACTCACCCAATGCCAACTGACTTCAGAAGGCCTGAAACAGCTGAAGCTAAGGTAACCTCCATCCTAAGTTCCCCTCTGGTCTATGCACACTGTTGAAGAGTCATTGGAAACAAGCGTTTGATGAAGATGAAGTGCTTGCCCAAGCATGATCAGGCAGGCAGCTCAACACCAGGATGTCTTACCTGTATTGGGAATCCATGAGTCAGAGACTTGGGTTTAGGGACAAATACTGGTTATGATTTTCTAAACCAAGAAGCAGCACGGTCCCCATTCTACTGACTAGGAGGTTTGTGGTGAAATCTTGATGAACACAAGTTCATTCTCTTCTCTAGAAGTCATAAAATGACGCACAGATGCCCCCATTGGTTCAATGTTGCCACAGGCACATCAGACACTTAGTGTAATCCACACTTCCTATCTACAGCATAGAAGGCATGAGTTAATATATACCATGAGTCAACAACTGTTTATCTCCTTGTTCTCATATGCTGTGTGATTTCTCAGCTCTGGTTGTGACAAAAGACAGAAAATAAGTTGCACTCTTGGGTTTTAAGAAGACTGATATTACGTGATTGGCATGAAGACAATGAAAATGTGGTGGGCAAGTAGCCTCCAGGTCTCTGCATGCCCATCTGCAGGGCAATGGAGGACCTTTAAGAAAGAAGTTGCTCGAAAAGATTTGGAGTTGCAGGAGGTACCAGATAGCTCCTGCCTCCCAACCTGGAGTTACACACAGCAGGTACCATGTGCTTATTATCTCCCAGCCTAGCCCATGGACTAGGAACAGATCAGCTCTGTCAAGCAATGTAAAGACCGAAAGAGAAAAAGAGAACTCTGAGAGATGGGCAGAGGCACAGCTTCTCTGAAGCCTTAGTGAGAGTAGACAGCCATACCAGGTATGGAGAAAGGAACACTATCTATACTTATAAATAGGGCTTGCATAGCACTGATGGGCACCTACAGGTATGCAGTGGAGCAGTTGGGCTCAGTGAATTGGGATCAAAGTGCCCACAGGTACAGGCAGTAGTGGATATCCTGTGGAACAAGCAAGCAGGAATCCAGATCCCACAACTGAAACTCACCAAGGGGGAGATTCCAGAAATAACTGGGAAAGACTTGGGGTGGCAGGGTGAGGTCCGTGTTATGCAACTCAATGCAGTGAGCCGGTAAATTTCAGCTCATTACTCAGTGTTGGTTTCTTTGCACCCACATGTTGGAGATGATGCCCCTGAGCTGACTGTTGAAATCTCTCCAACTTGTTTGAAGCGAGTGCTGGTGAGGCAGATGTTTTCAGCACACTGCTAGTCACAAAAGGAGTAGGCTGGGTGGAGAGAGGAGAGGCTCTGAATCTGGGTTAGTCCTGAACAAGTAAGGTGGGTATTGAGAGCATTATTTTTCCGTGGTAGGAAAGAACAGACTTCTGAGAATTGTCCTCTAACTTCACACATGTGTGTTGACACGGCAGGCCCGCTCTCTCACATAGGTAATATACAAACACAATAATAATTAATGCAGTTATATTAGGAGAAGAATGAAGAATGGCTTAAAGTCTTACTCGACGAATGAGCCCAGGAATGAGTATGCCACAGTTTCATGAACTAGCAGGAATCAAGGGCCAACAGGTCAGAGAATCTGGCTTTCATGCCATAACCCTATGTAGGTATTAACATCTGTATGGATGGTCCCACAAGCATGATGCAAAGAGAGTCATCATGAACAGTAGGCTTTACTGCATAAAATGAACCATGAACTTAGGGAAATAGAATCCCCCATGGGGAGCAAGAAACATACCCATTCTTTGACCTAGAGGGAATCTCCACATCTATCTTCAAAAGATATTGGCTATAAACGTACTTATAAATAGAATTTCAAATAAAAGAAGTCTACTCATCAAATACACAGAGCACGAGAGCTCTAGAGATATTCTTCTAAAGCATGCATGTTCTCTTGATGGATGACAGTTGCTCTTTCTTGTCATGTTGCTGGGGCTTAGAATCACTGAGGAGATCTAGCTTTTGGGATGTCTGTAGGGATATCAGAGGCATTCAACTGAGAGAGGAAGACTAATTCTGCATGTGGGTACTGCCATCCCATACACTGGACGGAAATATAAGAGAAAATTGTGGGAAGTGTCAGATGCATCTGTCTGCCTGTCAACTATAGATACAATGTGAGCAGTGGCCCCCTAACACCCACACTGCTATGCCTTCCCACCACGATAGACTGTATCTTTGAAACACAAGTGAAAATAAATCCTTCCATCCTCAAGTTGCTTTGGCTGCTTCAATGAGAAAGTAAGGATGCAATGTTTATGTCAAATTACATAGACTAAATGCCACAAATGAGCCCAAGCAACATTGTAACATGAATTTGACTTTGAAACTTATAATCTTAATTCATATGACATGCTGATTCTGTCACTAGTTAGCATTTTATGAATGCTAATATAGAAATATAATGGTAACAAAACCAAGAGTAATGTCACTCTTTCTGTTTATTTGCTTGGAGTTTTGGCAAGAGAACCTTATCTTATATCCCAGGCTATACTTGAACTCATGACCCTCTGGTATTCACCTCTTCAGTGCCTCTTTTCTAGAGCACAAATTTCCACTTGAATTTGGCTATTAATAAAGTTAGTAAGCATAGAAAAACCTGTTGAAGGAGACCTTTGCAAAAATAAATTTTGTTATAAGGAAAATGGGAATGGAGACAGGTAAAATTGTCCTTCTAAAGTATTGGTTTTGAATGGAGAGATACCAGTTTAAGTTAGTGATCCAAAGGATTATTAGTCATCTTCCTTTGCTGGCAGAAAAAGTTGAATAGGGCATCAGGCCATTGTGAGACCCTATAGTCTGGCAAGAGTTTGTGACAGAAAATGCAGCACTGGGCAGTTGGGTCCTCTTGTAAGTACTGGTCCAATGCAGAGATTTATAGCACTAAATAGGAACTACTGCGTGTGTGTGTGTGTGTGTGTGTGTGTGTGTGTGTGTCTGTGTGTCTGTGTGTGTGTGTGTCTGTGTGTCTGTGTGTCTGTGTGTGTGTGTATACTCATGCCTGTGTGTGCATATGTACATGAGTATGTGTGTACCCATGCCTGTGTGGGCATATGTGCATGTGTGTGTGCATATGTGCATGTGTGTGTGCATATGTGCATGCATGTGTGTGTATACCCATGACTGTGTGCATATGTGCGTGTGTGTTACAGCTCAAAATACTTTATTGCTGAAATGCATGCTCTTATTTTCTCTTTCAGTCTTCTTGATCATTATTTACAAAGTCCACTCCAGAATTGAATAATTCTACAAACCTCTTGTTCTAGTACAATCTCTGTTGCTGTGACAACCCCTCTGACCAAGAGCAATTTAGAAGAGGGTGAGGTTTCCTTGACTTACAACACCAGGTCACAGTCTATCCCTGAGGGGAATCAAGGCAGAAGTCTAGGAGCCAACCTGCCTACTATTCCATACAGTATGTTACCATGGGTCAAGGAGGTTGGTTCACTGACAGAGAAATACAGCAGGAATCATGGAGGATGCTGCTACTAGCTGAGTGGCAGACAGACATATGTTAAGCTAGCTTTCTTGCACTGTTCTGAATACCCACCTAGGGATAATGATGCTCAGAGAGATCTGGGGCCTCCTACATCAGTTAACTATCCTGACAACCCCCTGCAAACATGGCCATAGGCCAATCTGATCTAGGCCATCCCTCAACTGAAGCTTTTCTCTCAGAGGACTCTAGGCTGAGCCACACTGACAGTGAGTACTAAGCAAGATACCCAGACGTATGGGATTTACTTAGATACTGAAAGCTTCCATGAGCTATGTTTCAAATTTCTAAAACTTGATAAAACTTTACACACTGGGCTGTTGAAGTTAATCTAAATTTAATCTCTTTCATTTTTTCATTTCTTTATTGAAATAAATGTATCCCTTGATATCTTGGCACTGCAAATGCTTAAATAATGCCTTTAATCCATGGTGAAGTTAATATTGATCTGTGTAAATATTCTTGAATGTGCAAATATATCTAGTGAAAGATATCCCTCACAGATCTTGTAATCTGTTACTATAAGTAAATAAATGAATACAAAAACAAAATTATGTCCTGGTATCAAGTCATATGAGATTTTGTAAAGATGATTCCCAACCCACAAAGAATAGCAGTATTGCCTCGGAGCTAACGTGTAGTAGTAGCTCAGCTTGACAATTTACTGGTAGTAATGTGACCGTGATCATGGGGAGTTTATTTTACCCATGCTGGCCTCAGTTTCTTCTATTGTAAAGAATCAACAATAATTGTTTTTAGTGTTATATGATTGCTTTGTTGGCTGAGTTAGTATGTGTGTCATGTTTAAAAATACCCGGGATATTTAAAAAAAAACCCTCCATATAGGTGTTTGATAAAACTTCCTCAAACATGAAATGTTTCTATATTGTTTCAGATCAGAATGAAGTTAGATCTTGGTAAACACAAAAATAAATACTATGCTATAGGCAAGGTATTGAAACATGCTATTTAGTAATCACCATTTTTTGAATGAATGGATACAGACTCAGCCTGAGTCTGAGCTGGTCCCCGTGGGGACCCAGAACACCCCAGCCTTTGTTACTTTGGCTCCTTCTCACTAGACAATATGACAACATTTTTGACCAGTGATCAGCACCTGGGCTTCTCTCTTGTGCTGCTTAACCAGCACTGTGGCCTGCTGAATAGAAAAAGGCACATCTCTGCCCTAAGCTACCATGGACAGTAAAGGTTATCAGTCAGACAAGGCCCTCTGACAGAATAAGATCAAAAGAGAAAGTCCACAATTCTCTTCTCTGAAAGCCATGTCCTGATGCACAGGTCACACTCTTTCCTTTGGTGAATGCTTGCTTGTAGTGCCCTTTAGATAAAAACTCCCCAGGACGAATAGCTATCTTTACAGTGCTTCATGATTTAATCCATGTACTGCTCATGATGGCTCTCTCTTCCCTTGGCTCGGAGATGGTTCTACAGACATTTTTCTAATAATTGCCTTGGCAACTCTTTAACACTCATAAAATCAACTTGGTACTATTGGGGATGGTCTCTGTTGGACATACAGTGGTAAGAGAGACAAAAGGAGCCGAGGTCCAAATCAGCAGGCATATGTATGTTTGAGAAGATTGGGGTCCAGTCCTTAGCCCCCACCACTGACACCTCAGCAAATAATAAAATGTAAGGGAAACTTTGGAAATGGTATAGACTTTGGAAACTACAACAGTAACTCTTTTTCTGTTAGAATATGAAGAATCTATTTCCTTCCTAAGAAAAGCTAGCTAACCTGTTAGAAAAAAAAAAAAAACTTTCTACATAACATTGACTACATGTACAATATAGAGAGTTCACATTTATTTTAGGAGTCCCAGAAAAATCTTCAATGCAGCTCAAAGGGAAGAAAATAATGGTCATGAGTAGAACTTTGGGCCCAATTTATGCAATAAAGCCTAAGTCCTCAGCACCTGGATTTATCTGGAGGCAGGCTCTACAGAAGTATTTACATTGAAATGACACTCTGAAGGGAGTCCTGTAGGGTGTGTTTAGAATGGTGTTCTCACAGAGGGAAGGAGTTATAAAGGCACTGGGAGAAGATGAATGTCTACTAGCCAAGGAGAGAAATGGAAGGGGTGGGGGTGGAGAGAAGAGAGGGATAGATGGAGGTGGGGAAGGACAGTGGGGGCAGGTCCTGCCTGAAATGTTGTCCCCAGCAATAGCTTCCAAAGGTGTAGGGAAGTTTCTGTTCAAGCCCTCCAAGTTAGGGAAGATTGCTATGGCAACCCCATCAAAGGAATGCAGCAACAGAAGACCAAACACATTTCCAGTCACATAAGCAGGGGCTCTGTCTTCCATGCCAGACACTGTCATAGGGGCAGAAAGCAGACAGTTTTCACAAAGAGGAGGCCTCCTTCACACATTTGGGTCTCCTTTCCACACTCAGATCTCTCCTGTTCAATTTTGTATGAACAGTTAGCCTCCTAAATCTTTCTGAACCTTTCATTTAACCTTGGGCTGTGGGTCCTTTGAAGCAACTGTCTTAGGGTTTTTCATCTGTGAATAGACACCATGACCAAGGCAAGCTATATAAGGACAGCATTTAATTGAGGCTGGCTTACAGGTTCAGAGGTTCAGTCCATTATCATCAAGACAGGAACATGACAGCATCCAGGCAGGCATGGTGCAGGAGAGCTGAGAGTTCTACATCTTCATCTGAAGGCTGTTGGCAGAATACTATCTTCCAGGGAGCTAGGATGAGGGTCTTAAACCCCATGTGCACAATGACACTCTTCCTCCAACAGGGCCACACCTCCTAATAGTGCCACTCTCTGGGCCAACCATATTCAAACCATCACAGCAACCATGAACTTCTTCCCTTAGTTTAGGAAAGATGTTTTTCTGATGAAGGAAAGAGTGATATTAAAAATGAGGAGCAGGTGTCCTCCTTCTTCAAGGTCTTTGTGGTTGCTGATATACAGAAGGCAGGCAAGGGCTGTGTGCTTAGGGCAAGGACGATCAGTCTCAGAAGAGGAGCATATATGAGAGAGAGAGAGAGAGGGAGAGAGAGAGAGAGAGAGAGAGAGAGAGAGAGAGAGAGAGAGAGAGAGAGACCTACCTGAACACGTTTCCACTCTAGACGAGAATGATCAAGGAAGACTTCAAGAACCACATGGCACCTATTTGCCTCCTGCTGCTGATGTAGATGCAATGGGCTAAAATGGGAAGAGCAGAACCAGTTCAAAGCCAAGCTAAAGGGAGGAAAATGCCAAGCAGGTCTTAAGTTAGAAAGAAAAAAAGAACATGCGGTAAAGCAACTATCTCATATACAAGGCAGTACCTTGGAGCAATCGTGCTATGTACTAACTGAGTCTAGGCCATAAAAGTCAACAAGATTATTTGGCTAGATGCGGGAGACAGAATGAATATGTCCAGCCATGGAAAATAGTCTTGGTTATTATCCACTATATTGTGGCAGGCAATTTTTGGTATATAAGGAAAATATTTCCTCCACCTCTGGCCTTGAAGAGGAAGCTTCCATCTATGTCCCCATCCCCACCCTCTCAGCAAGGGAGAAAATTTTCTCCATCTATGGAGAAAACATTTGTCAATGAAGTCAACAAGCCAAGCAAGACTTCAAAATGAATACTTCCAGAGCTTTAAAACACCAATGCCCTTCCCACTAGTAGAATAATTATGAACTTTCTTAACCTTTCAGGAAAATGGAAATGATAAAGTTTGGAATTCAGTGTTGGTGCATAGGCCAGTTTCACCCATTCTCCATGTCCTCGGAGCCTGGGCTTTAGGGTTCTATCTAACAAAGCAAGCTTTCAATGCATATTGACCTTTATTGTGTTATGCAAATAATGAGCTTTCCCCAGATTGTTAACTTCCATCAGTTAAGTTGGCAGGCACTTGCCAAACTTCTTCCACACATTTTTTCCCCTCAGAGAAGAAACTACCATGAAATAATGACAGTGATTTAGATACTTTCGATATGGCCATGAAAGAAACCCTGGCAATTACAATGCAAAATGGGGGCGGAGGGGACATTTTACTAAAATTGAAGGATGGGTGGAGAGTTTGGGATTTTGGAGATATTGAAAGAGGACGATTCATAGTTAGTGGAGATGGCACTGCAGGTCATTAGCTGTGTGGAGTCAAATGAGTATATATAAAGCTTTAATTAATGGAAATGCTGTTCCTTATTAATATACAAGATTTTCACAAGTGAGGCTGCTGAAGCAACTTGCCTTGAAAGGGACTGTAGACCAGAGAGAGAAGCAAACTTTGAGAAGATAGCAAGAAAGCAGCTCATAACCTGCTCCTCTCCTCTCATGTGACAAGGACTGGGGAAAGAGTGGGCTTCTTGGAGCAGGACTGAATACATTTAGTGAAATTGTGATAGCTCCAGAATGCACTTCTAAGAAGGCAACAAAAAGATAGCCTAGGTGAGAGTTTGGTCACCTGAAGGAGAGGTGGTTAAGAGCCTCTGTTTATAGTGGCTATGGTGATGGGGAGACTGGAGATCCAAGAGATGTTGACAATAAAAACAAATGGGGTCACAAAGTACAGGGGGCATGGGTAAAGGAGGGAGTCTGAAATGTCCCTAGATGCTGGTAGGGGGCTTCTGTGTCAAAGACCTCTTAGGGATATCCAGGGATGACTGGAAACATGTTTAGCCAGGAGCTCAATCTATCACTGTTTATGTCTTACATAGTTTCAGACACTTCTAAGTTCTTTTAATAAATTAGAACAAAAGTTCTTGATCTCCTGCCTTCTAAAAACATGCTAATAAGCAATGGAACTGTTGGCTTCATCCTGAACAGCTGTGTTGGGATAGAGATGTGTGTGTGTGTGTGTGTGTGTGTGTGTGTGTGTGTGTGTGTGTTTTCAGTTTCAAAATCTCTACAAATTTTCACTTTTAACTTGACTACATTGTACGCTTCTTTGATATTCGAGGATGTTCATACTGCCTCTGTGTCATTGAAAACCGTCCCATGGAAGCAGATAAAGTTATGTTCTAACAGTTAGATCATCACCATAATAACAAGAATGAGGATGAAAAATATGGGTAGAGAAAATGTGGTACATTTACAGAATGGAGTACTACTCAGCTATTAAAAACAATGAATTTATGAAATTCTTAGGCAAATAGGTGGATCTGGAGGATATCATCCTGAGTGATGTAACCCAATCACAGAAGAACACACATGATATGCACTCACTGATAAGTGGGTATTAGCCCAGAAGCTCAGAATACCCAAGATGAAATTCGCAAAACACATGAAACTCAAGAATAAGGAAGACCAAAGTGTGGATACTTCTTTCCTTCTTAGAATGGGGAACAAAATACCCATGGAAGGAGTTATAGAGACAAAGTTCAGAGCTGAGATGGAAGAAAGGACCATCCAGAGACTTCCCCACCTGGGATATCCATCCCATAAACAACCACCAAACCCAGACACTATTGCAGATGCCAAAACGATTTTGCTGACAGGAGCCTGATATAGCTGTCTCTTGTGAGGCTCTGCCAGTGCCTGGAAAATACAGAAGTGGATGCTAACAGCCATCCATTAGCTGGAGCACAAGGTCCCCAATGAAGAAGCTAGAGAAAGCACCCAAGGAGCTGAAGGAGTTTGCAGCCCCATAGGAGGAACCACAATATGAACTAACCAGTACCCCCAGAGGTGCCTGGGACTAAACCAACAATCAAAGAAAACACATGGTGGGACTCGTGTCTCTAGCTGCATAAGTAGTAAAGGATGGACTAGTCGGCCATCAATGGGAGGAGAGGCCCTTGGTCATTCAAAGATTCTAGAACCCAGTATAGGGGAATGCCAGGACCAGGAGGCAGGAGTGGATGGGTTGGGGGGCAGGGAGACTGGAGAGAGGATAGGGGATTTTTGGAGAGGAAACTAGGAAAGGGGATAGCATTTGAAATGTAAATAAAGAAAATATCTAATTAAGAGAAAATGAAATACACAGAGGACTATATCCTTTTGCCCAAAGTTTCCAAGTTAGGTGAGAATTACGGTAATTCTCCTAATCAGAATTGGTTCTTCTGCTATCAGATAATCTCTGTTGGAGAAAGAGGATCAAATTACCCCTGGAGCTCTAACCCACGGCATTCCATGTGATGCCTTGGGATCTTCTTCATTATTTTGAGGTTGTATCATTAGTTTTCTTGTTTGTTTGTTTGTTTATAGGGACTCGTACAGGCCAGCCACCCTCAGACTTACTATGTAGCTGAGAAAGGTGAACTCGGATAGATCTCCTGAGTTCTGGGATACCAGGTATGCTCTGCTATGCCTGGGTTGGTTTGCTCAGTTTGGTCACTAAGTCAAAGGTCATCTGTGGACACTGGCTACTGGGTATTGCAAGCCAATAGTTTTCAAGTTGGTATCTTTGGCAGAAAACTGTATTCTGGGTAATAGGCCTGGCACCTGTCGGACCCCTGTCTTTGCTTGTATTTGCAGTCCTTAGCCTGTTATGGCTAAATCTACATAGTTTTTTTTTTTTTAGAAGAAATGCTCACATCTTGAAGCGATTCTGTTCCCTCAGTGACTTTTGACCTCAGGCAAGCTGCAGAAGCCCTGAGTGCCTTGAAAACATCTTCCCCTTTATGTCTCTCTGACAGGTGCTGTCAGCATGAGAAGGTTCTGGAAGCCCCTTAAACCATAGACTTAAAAATAATAATTATAAGTAATAACAGTAATTAACTCCCATCATGATGAGTCACCTTTAAAGATTCAGTGAAAGTTTTTTTCAAGGTTGCCCCTTGCTGGTACCTTCGTGACTAAGTCTTGTATTTCTTAAAGAGGAAACATTTTTACCCGTTGTAGAGATGACTGAGAAGGCTTCCTAGTTCATATTTTTCAAGTCTCTGGGTGGTCAGCTTTAGAAAAGGAAAACATGTCCTTAAGCCACCAAGAAAAAAAAATGCATATGCTTCAAGGACATTGATATCGATGCCCACAACTGTAAAATGAATTATTTTAATATAAATGTGAGTGGTAAATTAATCTGGCATATGTATTTCTTTACCTTTCCTAGTCCCCAATAACTATACAGAGAAAGGAAGATTTATATCAAGTTGCCCCTCAGTTCTGGGCAGTTAAATGACCTATAGTATAACCCCTATGCTAATCTGGTTACCTCCCGGTCCCATCCTGATGATACTTGGAGTTTAATATTGTTCTAGCTCTTTCTGCTTCAGATGTCTCTTCCCATGGTGTCTTTACAGAGTCTCTCCTCCTCATGGCTAGTCTGAAATGAACTCAACTTCTTCGCCTAGCTGGTTGGAGCTTCCACCCTATTCTCTCTTCTGTCCACCCATTGCGTGATCTGGATTTATTGACAAGGCAGAGAATAAATGGTGAGAAATGTTTACACAAACTTGAGACAGAGATTCTTGACTTAAGGATTACAGTGCCGTGTCGGGAATGGAACAAGATATGAGAGCAGAGAAATCAGTATTTGAACAACACAAGGATAAGCTTTATTCAGTGCACAAAACCATTATGCCTACGCACAGCAACAAGCTTGCCTTTAAATCCTTCGGTATTCTTACAGTAAGTAGCTTATCTCTCAAATAACCTTCCTCTTCCCTCATTCAAAACAAATGATGGGAAATTGAAACCTTTGTACTTTTCCTTTGAGGCAATTACTCTAAGTCATTTACAGCCATTTCATTGCTACAACTTGGGAATAATTTGTGTTTCCTTGTCAAGTTTAAGGTCATGGACAAGATAACTGCCTGTCAATAACCATCTCTTCAGCAAGCCTAGCCAGAGTTAATTTATTCAGTGAAACAAGCCGCTCTCCCCTTTACTGCCTCTGTGACTTATTGCCCAATTATCTCATGTTCTTGTAGCATAAAATAAGCTTTGAGGCCCATTGAGATACTGCTGGGCTTGTTTATTTTTCAGATTTAATAAGAACAAGGGGAAGACCTTTTCTCCTAGGCTAGGAAACAAAATTAGACCTGAGAGTGATACATTATCAACTTTTATAACTGTGAAAATATTCCACAGACCAGCCAATTGGTTCTCTGTGCACCCTGGGCCGTGGAGGCTGCTGGTGATGTTAGAAAGCTCAGCTTAGTCTTTCAGAGACTTGAATGAATCGTCCATTTATTTGCAAAGTTTCATCTATTCCAAGTTTGATAACCATACCTAATTATATAAACATCAAGTTCCATTCCCCATTTCCAGCCTAAAGGGCTCTATAATCTTCTTAAAGCAGGCAAGAAGAAGATGGAAAATCTGAAAACAGGCTTCACCATGGGGAATGGTGTCAAAAATCTTCCTTGTGAGACCTAGCTAAGTAAGCTAATTCTTTCCTCTACTGCTATTTCTTATTCAGCCACAGGTAACAGAAGCAGGCTCTCACCCACAGCACTGTATTGCCAGAAAGGTGTATGATAAAGATAAGAACAGCAATGATATCTGCATACATACAGCAACTACCCTCATAATCTGTCCATCATCTTCAGAGAAACTTAAAATGTCCAGGGTCTCCCTTTGCTGATTTCTAGCAACTGTGCTAGGTTTAGTTTGCCTGGACATGTTCTTACAGCCAGAAGAACCTTAATGTTAACTTGTGAAGACTCAGAAACACTATCTAAGGTTAAAGAAAAGTACTTTTTAACCTTGTATAGACACCGGATTCATACAGCTTAGGTACTCCTTCTTGGAATATTTATAGAGAGTCCCTCCTTCATATCAATAATATTCTCTCGTGCTCATGTCTACTGAATCTTGGTTTGAATGACAATTTTGTCTTGCTATAGGGGAAGGGTATTGGTCAGATTCTTAGAGTTTTACTAAGTGCAATGAAAGGCCAATTTTAAAGAAGGCATTACCGGGTGTGACTTCACTCATGGAGTAGATCACTCTCTTCCCAGAGTTACAGCAGAAGATCTGCTAGCTGTATTCTAGCATGGTAAAAGTGGCCTAGAATGGCGGTAAAGTAAGTAACTCTAAGATATTATCTGCAATGCGAAAACCCTGTGGAACAGAAGTAAGGCCATACTGGAATTGGGCTTTCACTCTTGACATTTGGATTTCCAAGGTTGTGCAATCTGGGTACCATTTACTAAGGATGTGACCGAGACTGAAGTTTGCCTTAGGAAAGGAAAAGAAAAGGGCACTTGTGCCAAATATGATCAGTGACATCATATCCAGCTTATGACAACTGCAGATGGGCCGGTCTATTGGACACTGTTAACAGTGTGGTGAATGAAGTCCTATGCTGGGGACTGTGCTTTTATTTCAGATCCTCAACCAACAGATCTCCAACTAGTACTTAAAACTCCTTTTCAGAGCCATTAAGGGTTCTGTAGTTTCCTTTTTTCCTTTCTCCTCACCATCTTGCTGCCGGCTCCATCCTAAATCACTTTAGGAACAAGGCCAAATTCTCTTGCAGGAGCGAGGGGAATGTTGGTTCTCTTTGGAGAGAGATTTGCGGATTTTGGTTTGGAAGTTTCATGTTCATGCTTGTGTTGCCACTTTTAGCTTCAAGACTGACTCTCCCAACCCTAGTGAGGGAGATCTCATTGCCAAAATAGCCACCAGCTTTCATAAACATCAGCAAACAGAAACGTACCCATTACAACCATAAGCAAACAATTTCACTTCTATCCCTTGTTAGTCATTTCATCTGTCCATCACTGAAAATTCCCACGTGTTGTCAGTTGGCACCCAGGAAGAAAAAAAAATCCTGATTGTCAGGCCACATGATTCATCTTTTCCCTGGCAAGGTTTGTTTTGCTTATTTTTATTTCCGATGTTCAATGAAGTAATCCAAATACCCTTCATGTAGGAGTAAATTTTACTGTTATTAAGACAGTTTTTTTTCCCTTTCCAGGGATGAAGTAGCCAATGCAGATTTTTCGAGATGTTTTTAACTGGGCAACAACCATGTTTCCCAGCTGCCCAGCAAACAGATGTTCTGTGTTCCAGTGCCCTCCCCTCTGCTTATCCAAAGACAGCTGTTGGGGGCTGGAGAGATGGCTCAGCAGTTAAGAGCACAAACTGTTCTTGCAGAGGATCTGAGTTTGATTTCCAGCATGCACATCATGTGGCTCACAATGGCCTATCCACAACTCCAGCTCCAGGGTAGAGCACATACACATATACATATGAAGGTGCAGGTGGATGTACACATACATACACACATATACATACATGTACTTTTACATACATGTACACACACACACACACACACACACACACACACACATATATATATATATATATATATATATATATATATATATATATATATATATATCATATACATATACAGACATGCTTGCCTGCAGGTGTGCATAAGCATAGATACAATTAATTTTTTTGAAAAGTTTAAAATAAAAGAGTGCTGTTGGGAGGGAAAGAAGTCTTGAGTTGATTCTGTGAGTGTGAGCATTTCTCACAAGATGTCTCCCTGGCCTTCTGAGAAAGTTCCCAATGAGTCAACCTGGAACTTCCCAGGGTTTATTTGGTACTTTGTGAGTACTGAGGAACTCAATGAAATACTTATTGTCATGGAGGAGCTGAAGAAAAGAGATAATAAACTATATTTTGTCTTCATCATGAGTCTTACACACAGCCACATCCCAACATGTCTCAGATCACTGGTCTATCTCAGCCTTTCTTCTAGATTCCCAAAGAATATGCAGAGTACATCCTGGAAAGAAACTGGCCTCCCTCTCTCCTGATAAAGTTCTAAGTGGCAAGTTAGAAGCAGGCTGATCTAGAATGTTCTTAGATAGACATCCCTAAACTGACAAATACCCATTGTTACTCAAGATTTGGTCAGAAATGATTCAAACGTAACTCGGTCAAGCTTAAATCCAAATAACACAATTGGAGTATGTGTATTGGGTATTTTCCTCGGTAGTACATGTTCACAGACAGGCTGCAGCAACTCTGAACCTCTGCCATTCTTATAACCAGTGACCTAGGAGATGAGATGCCATAGGAGGAAGTCTGGACCAGAATGTGGCAGTGCAATACTGTACCAGACATGTCTAACTTGTGCTCCTTGGACTGCCTGCATCCCAAATCACTATAAATGTATCCTCATACATGCACAGACCTCATATCATAATGCCAAAAAAGTTGGGCCCTGTGCAAGTCATCCTAAAATGCACAAGACAGAGGCAGAAGTATGGTAAGTTTAAGGCCAGCATGGGCCCCTAAGGAGACCCACTGCACTTCCATTAACAAAAACATTTAATGTAGTAACCAAGGTTAATGGTGTCAAAGCTCATGATGGCTCCCAGTCAGCTCATGTTACGTTGTTAAACTCCACTCAAGACACATTGAACTATCAAGCTAATTATCAAAACACGGGTTAACACTCCAGAGAGGAAGCTCTGGACCTGAGTTCCTGGAGATGAGGGGGTCAGATTTTTAAGAGCAGGATAAACTTGATTGCCTACAGAATGTCAGACCATGGAGAGAAGCAGCTAAGTCCAGTGTGAGAATCAGAATGTTTACGATGGCAGTTCGTTTTTACACTGTAATACAAGAATGGAAGGGAAGGAATGGGTGAGAGCTTCCTCCCAATAGGGTGGCTGCTACCTCACTACTTTCTTGTGACTTTGGGTATATTGATTATACACATTAGTCGGTGTTCTATATTAAGACATACAGCTATACTAGGTAAAGGCATGCTGAATGAGAATGTAATGGATTTAATAAGGAAAGAGGGGAGAAAATGAAGAAAACATGGATAAGGACAAAGAATGCCTCTAAGGGAGAGTAGGAATTATATAACTACCAAGTGGCAGGACTTCACCACAGCAATCAAGAAAAACCCCAGCGTACCCAGACACAATGGTGCATGGCTATAATCCCCACATCTGGGAGGCTGAGGAAGGAGAGATGCAGCCCCTGTCTCAAAACTCTAAGCACGGAAGGTAGTACAGTGGTAACAATCCCCAGCACAGAAAGAATTAAAGGTTAGGTGGAGAGGAAAGGAAGAGGAAGAAGAAGGTAAATAAAAATCTAGCCGTGAACTGTAGGCAGAGGAGGGAAAGACCACATGCATGGCTAAATCTCCAAATATAGGCTCTCGAGTCGACTTTGTAGCCATCTAAGAGATCTGAATGAAGCAGGTTCATAGCATCCTTCCAGTTCTACTGAAAGACCAAGGAAGGAAGAAGCTTGAAATCAAAGGAGGAGCTAGGGTGACAGGGTAAGGCAACATAGCACTCGAAGGGCTCTAAGAGCTTAAAAGTGGAACCTCAGACTGAGTTCTGGGAAAAACAGAGATAAAAACAACAGTGGAAAATCTACAGTTCTCCAACACTTTCTGAGGGTTGGACAGTGCAATAGGCCTTAGTTATCTCGTTTCTAAATTGAAACTTTGGGGCAAACAGCTCAGACACCCACCCAGGGTCTGCCCAGCCATTTCTTCTGGGCATAACAGCCCCTGAGTATGGGAAATCTCGGTGACAATATGAGGGACTGAAGCAAAAATGGAATGCCTCTGTGACATTCATAATTAAACTTTCATATCTTTTAGGGCTGAAAACAATGCTCAGAGTACAAGCATTACTGGAAATTCATTAAATGAACCTTTTTACCCCCCTGGAGTCAGTGTTTACTACAGTCTTGATTGTTTTAGAAAGAAAACTTTATTAAAGGAAACCAGGAGCATTTCTCCAACTCCACGAGGGCTGCAATAACAGGAAACAAAACTCCTATTTCTGTAGTTGGTCTGATAAGAACTCAATAGTAGACCTTCTGAAGGCCCGTGCTGAGTACTGTTAAAGACATAAATTACTATCTAGTGCACGGTCTTGGCTAGGCCACTTAGATCACGGCTTCTATTTTTGGTGGCAGAGACTCTCATATATCTGTCACTTACTCCAGAAAATGGTAAAAATGGACAAATTGGCAGCGATGAAGTTCTTGCTAACAATGTGGCTGTGGAGCTGCTCCAGAGACAGAACTTGAGTGAGAGAGCAGAGAGAAGCTTACTCAAGAAAAGCAGCTGAAACTGAAGACTGCAGCTGCGGCACTCCCATGAGGACAAGAAATAAGGGGCAAAGATGCTAGAGCACTCTGGGAATGAGAAAAGCATGTCCAGTCTGCTTCCCCAACTGAGCAGTGTGTTCTCTGGAAGCACATGGTGGGATCAGAGAGCTGATAAATGGTGCTGGGGCACTCCGATCTTAAAGTGATGCTTCCACGGAATGCTCTTGATGACGTCATGTGTTTGTAGTGGAAGCGAAGTCACTGCAAGGATTGCTGGTGTTTGTTTACAGTTGAGACTCTGGTGTCATCTCCAGCCCTTTCCCAACCAAGCCTTTTACAGAAACTGTACCCCAGCAGTCTTAGATGAAGGTTTCCTTTGAATAGTCAAGGAAGTGGATGGCCTAACATGGCCTACTTGCTCATTATAAATCTTTGAATTGAAGCATATAGCCAATTGTATTAGAACACATCCCCTCAGCTTTAAACCAGTTACATTGAAATGGCAAGCCTGATCTGAGAGATGCACCTGCTTCTTTTTGAAGTGTAGATCCTCTTTGGTGCCTTTGAAGTAGTCAGGAAAGTCAAGTGAGAAAGCCAGGAGGTTAATTAAGTCACAGGTATCTGAAAACGCATCGTCCAAGTGGTATGGAGATATAGACTCGGGGGCTTCTGTAGGTTGTAGTATGAGGGTTGCTTCAAGATCAAGATCTTCAGCTCCTTAATCATTCCAGCTTCCTTGTTTGCTGGGACATCATGATGTCATCCCTTGTTGACAAGACTCAGAGAAAAGAATTGTTGTACGTAGTTAAGTAAACAGCTATGAAATGTTGCTAAGACCATTCAAGTAGCAGAGAGGGTGGGTTATGTGCCTTTGTCTAATATCATAGATACAACTATCAACAAACTGGCAGGGTGTGAAATACGATGCCATAGTCTAGGCTCCACCCACAAAGCAGTCAAGTACTGACTTTTCTCTAGTCCTTTGCCTTTTTCACAGCTGAAGCCTACATTTATCTGTAAATTTACACCCAGGTTTTATCTCATTTTAAAGCACAAGCATGTCTCTAATGCTAGGTTGTGCTTGAAGACAGGAGCCTAGCATGGATGTCCTTTGAGAGGCTCTGCCAGCAGCTGACTGAGACAGATGCAGAGACTCACAGGCAAGCATTGGAGTGAGGTTGAGGATCCCCTATGGAAGAGTTAGGGGAAGGATTGAAGGAGCTGAAGGGGATGGTGACCCCATAGGAAGAACAGAGCTCCCAGAGACTAAGACACCAATCAAAGAGCTGGTCTGAGGCCACATATGTAGCAGAGAACTGCCTTGTCTGGCCTTAGTGAGAGAGGATGGGCCTAATCCTACACAGACTTGATGCTCCAGGGAGGGGAGATGCCAGGGAGGGCCACCCTCAGAGGCAAAGGGGAGGGGGAAGGGGAGGGGGGGGAATAATTTTGTGACAGGGAACTGAGAGGGGTGCAACATTAGGGATGTTAGGTAAATAAAATTATTAATAATTAGAAACATAAATATGCCTTATGTTATTAAAATGCTATGTGAACGTATTTTCCCCGAAGAGCCCCTCCTTCCCAGTGGGTAGGTAAACTGTAACACAGTAAGTTTGTTTGGTATTGTTATGATTTGTATCAGAACTATCCCCCATAAGGTTCATGTTTTGAATGCTGTCACTCATTGCTATTTGTGTGTAGGGGGGAGGGAGTGGACAGGTGAGGCTGGTGAACTTTTAGGAGATGAAGCTACACTGCAGAAAATAATCACTAGGGCTCAACATTTAAGGACTATCACCTTCTTGGCCTTATGTCCCCTCCCTCTCTCCCTTCTCATCCACTGAAATATGAACAGCTGTCTATGAAATGCTCTTACTGCCATGATCTCTCCAAACACATGGAGCCAACCAGCTCTGAGGCAAAAGAGCCAAAAGAACCATGAGGCAAAATAAGTCCTTCCTTTCTTATATGGTTTACATCAGATATTTTTGCCACAAAAGTAACTAATATTGTAGTGGTTTTATTATAAATAATTTTGCACAAAATTCATTCCCAGCAATTCTCTTTTATTATTATTATTTTTTCAACAGACTGGAGTAAAATGGCATGGTCAGAAGTATATATAATTTATCTGGCATTTATGACATTTATTGTCACACTGCTAGCAAGAAAGATTATCCTAGTCTATCCCCAATAAAAATTTATGAACATATGAGATGTGTACTTATGTTTTTTTTTTTTTTAGGTTGTGGTGCCAGAAGAGTTGATCCTTATGGCAAACATAATGTATTAAAGAAAAAAGTTAAAATATGTCCGTTTAGGATACAATGAAGGGGAAAGCACCTTTAAATTACAAATAAATAATGTGAATTTTAAAAGTACCTGTGAAATTTGTGGCACAAAAAACATTGCAGCCAGTTTTACAACCTCCATTTCTTTAATAATAAAAATAATCCCTTATATTTTCAGCCAGCTAACAGTTGCCAAATGCTCTATTAAATCACTCTTATTAATCACCATGAACTTTAGCAAATTCTTCTGAGATAACTCAGGACCTGTAGAAGCTTTCAAATGCAGGCACATTAAACACACACACACACACACACACACACACATACACACACAAAACACACACATATACACACACATATACACACACATACACACACACACAGACACACAAATACACACACACCACGATTGCCCTTCACTGTAAATTTACTTTCTTTATTAGTTTTAAAATTTATACTCTTCGCTGGGCAGCAGTGGCACATGCCTTTAATCCCAGCATTTGCGAGGCAGACGCAGGCAGATTTCTGAGTTCGAGGCCAGCCTGGTCTACAGAGTGAGTTCCCAGACAGCCAGGGCTACAGAGAAAAACTCTATCTTGAAAAATAAACAAAAACAAAACCACCACCACCACCAACAACAACAGCAACACATTATACTCTACAAGACATATCTCTCTTCCAGGTAAAGATAAGTCCCATGGTACGATGACTTTACTTGCATCTAGTCTAGGAAGACAGTCCCAAGAGAGAGGCGGCACAGTGTCTGTATGCGTCTGTGTCTTTGTTTCATGTCGGCATAATATGTAAGTAAGAGAGTCTACTGCACTTCCCCAGCATAGCATATACATCCCTATTTCAGGGTCCTTACCTACAGCACTCCTTAGGCTGTATGTCCTGCTTCCACAGGAGTCTGAAATATTTCTCTTCTCTTATTCATCCTGACCTGGGTGGGACGAGCATCAGCTCAGCTCGGTTTCTCCCATAACACTATTCAGAATTGTAACCAACCACCAACCTCTTCCCTCAACCACCCTTCTCTGGTTTGTTCTCCCTGCTTTGTTTTTCTGACTAGTTTCTACCTAATATATCATTACTAAGGTGTTTGTCGTGTTTCACTCGGTCACTCTTCTTTCTTTCACTCTTTTAAAAGATGTATTATCATTTTCTAAATCAGATGTATGTGTGTGTCTCTGTTTTCTTTGTTGTCTGCCTTGATGATATCTCCCTGCTGTATATTGATCCACATGGAATTTACTGTACACAGGTCATTGATAACTTGATCATTGGCTTCTGGCTGTGAAGGACGCAGATATGTCAGCTCCAACAGGACTCCTTGGCAGGCTTTTATCTGGCAACACAGTGCCAAAAGTTCCAAGTTACCCTCAGCATCAACTGGTATGACTAGGAGAACTGAGAATCGTTGCCTGCCCCATGTTCAGGGCCGAGCCCTGGAAACAGAAGAGGGACGCCCCTCCCCCCCCCCCCAGGGCTCTCCACGATGCTTTGCTCTCCATGGCTGCAAATCACCTTGAGCATCTCAAATCCCTGTTGAGCAGCCCTCAGGGAAGGGTCAGGAAAAAGCATTCTTTATATTCTTAGGATGCTTTCAAAGGATAGCCATATGCACATTTCTAACACGTTACTCATTTGGAAAACAACTAATGAATCTGGTTTTGCCAAAGATGCATTGCGGCCACGCCATGCAGTGCCAGCCTCAAGGCCATGCAGAGCCAGTCTCAAGGACTTGGATGATCCCAAGTACAACTGCTCAGTGCACTTTAAGCAAGGAAGAACTATTTATTTTGAAACTCCCTGTTCCCTAGCAACTTTGCACCACAAAGCATCTTAGAAAAGCCTTTTGGCAGGGGCTGGGGAGAATGTTCCATCCATCTGAAAACACGTGCAGAGATAAGTGGGCATGAAAATCCATTTCAACTTCTGCCACTGCTTCTACCTGATCTTACCTTAGGAAGAAGCCAGAGCCCCAGGGGCAAGCACTGACTTGCTCTACCCAACACTTTAAGACAGCCAATTATTTTTTTCTTTCTCTTTTTCTCTTTTGACATGTGAAGTAATTACTCACAGAAACAATACTACACAGATGTTTCTTCATGAGTCTAATTTCTGTCAGGCAGTTGAAGTTCATTGTACAAATGCCTGTTTGGGAATATCTGTGAAATCTCGTAATGGTTGCGATGGGTAGAGACAGACTCCACAGGGCACGAGATAGTATGTAGCAGAAGATGGCTTAGTCAGCCATTACTGGGAAGAGAGGCCCCTTGGTATTCAAAACTTTATATGCCCCAATACAGGGGAATGCCAGGGCCAAGAAGCGGGAGTGGGTGAGTAGGGGAACAGGGTGGAGGGAAGGTATAGGGAACTTTCGGGATAGCATTTGAAATGTATATAAAGAAAGTATCTAATAGAAAGAAAGAAAGAAAGAAAGAAAGAAAGAAAGAAAGAAAGAAAGAAAGAAAGAAAGAGAGAGAGAGAGAGAGAGAGAGAGAGAGGAAAGAAGGAAGGAAGGAAGGAAGGAGGGAAGGAAGGAAGGAAAGAAAAGAAAAAGAAAAGAAAAGAAAAGAAAAGAAAAGAAAAGAAAAGAAAAGAAAAGAAAAGAAAAGAAAAGAAAAGAATCTGTGATTGTTATTTGTAAGCATGGTACACTGGTCCTTACAGACAAGATTTCTAGATATTTGCTAGATAACATCAGAATAACTGTACAATATGGGCTGTCCAATACCAGATGCCATGAGACCAAGAAACTGATATTGCTTGTGTTTATGTATATAGGTATGTATATACATTTCTTTGTGTGTATGTCATGTGTGGAAGGTGTGGTGTGTGAGTCTGTGTGTTGTGAGTATGTGTGTATGTGTGTTATGTGTGTGTGTATGTGTTGTGTTAGTATGTATGTGTGTGTATGCATTGTGTGTGTGTCTTCTTCAATTGCTTTCTACCTTTTATTTGAAGTTTCTCAACCAACCTGGAGCTTGCTGATCTAAGCCCTGGAATCTTTCTGCCCCTACGTCTCCAGCATTGGTATTAAAGGAATTTTTTTTTTTTCATATAACTTCTGGGGCACTGGATTCTAGGTCCTTATGTAACAGGCACTTTTCTGACTGATCCATCAATCCAGCTCTCCAATATAATTCTTGAGAATGCTATTCTTGTATGGTTTTGAGTCAGTTGATAGGGTCTAGCTTTGAAAGCTAATTTTTATCTTGTCCACACCTCTTGGACTTGTTTGTATTTTTTTTTCTGCTATCTGGTCAAGTATAGTTTCTGAACCTTTATTTGGACAGAAATCATCTTTTAGTTGAAATTGTGTCTTAGTAACCCCCTGTGTCTTATATGAACCAAAAAACAATTGCTCTGTTACATATAATACCAGCTAATGCCTCAGCAAGTCTTGAGGGGAGGCGGGGGGCAGGGGTGTGTTTTACAAATACGGATGTCATTAAATTCTGAAATCCTTGCTAAGCTCAGGGTCTCCCACTGAGAGGTTGATATACATGTCACCACTCCGTTCACAGAGGCCCTCACGTACTGTCTAAGCAAATTCTGACTGTGATGTGTTTCCTCAGGGAGGTTTGACTACAGGGGAACAAGTTCACTAATGTAAGCATGAACACTCAGTGCTGGTGACAGTCTGTCTCTCACAACGTTGTCATATTTTGGAGCCATGTGACTGAGACCCAGCTTTGGTTAGTTCAAGTCTGTCCTCTGCATTTAACAAAAATGTTTCAAAGTTCGTGGCACGGTTTACCAAACTTCGTGCCATAATGGGTTCTTTCCATGGATTGGGAAGATGGTCTTTTAGTTGGAGCCAAATTCTCATGTTCCCTTACATGTGTACATGTGTGGAAAGTTTGGCTCTAAATTTGTATTTTAGTTTTAGAAAGTTTTTTTTTTTTAAATACCTTGTGAGCAAAAGAGTTGTGAACGTGAATGGGTATGTTGGAGAAATAGAACTAACAGTAACATGTAGAGAAATTTGCTTTGAAGGCTGGGGCACTAGGTCAGGCCAGGATACCTTCTATATCCTCCTATAGACTGTTGGCAACATTGCTGGCATACCAGTGTGGGGGAAGAAGGAAGGCTTCCAAGGAAAGGAATGTTTATTCAATGATAGCCAAATTTTGGAGGATGAGGGAAATAACAGCTCCCTATCTATATTAGCTTGGATTTGTCGCTAGCCTGTATCATTAATCATTGCTCAAAACAAAGTTAATGGGAATGTTATGGCTTAGTTTCTGTGCTGGGGAAGTTTATCAATTGGGCTGCCACTTCCTAGCGACCTGTGGAATTCATCTGTGC
The DNA here is from genome assembly GCF_000001635.26 of Mus musculus. Taxonomy (NCBI): domain Eukaryota; kingdom Metazoa; phylum Chordata; class Mammalia; order Rodentia; family Muridae; genus Mus; species Mus musculus. Next base: position 42,501,056 of record NC_000079.6, read on the forward strand.
TGTATGGATTTACTCAGGGATGTCATGAATGTTGTAAACTCTGTCCCGTGGAAATAATGATACATTTCAAAATAATCACCTAATTGGAGGGGAGAGAATGAGCTGAAGATCCAACTTCTGCCCTCCATTTTTATTTCTATCATTTAAAAATAAACATAGTAAGGGATATTAACAGAGCCTGCTCATATTCAGAGCCCTACTACCTCAGAACACAGTTTGTTTGTTTGTTTGTTTTCAAATATAGGTTGGCATTATGAGAGGTTATCTCCCTTTTTTTTTTCTTTGTAGGATTTGGTTGGTTGGTTGGTTTGATTCTGGGTCTAATGTAGCCCAAAATGGATTTGAACTCACTTTGTTGTAGAAGATAACTTTGAACTCATAATCCTCCTGCCTCTACCTTCAAAGTGCTGGGATTTTAGACATGAGCTACCACACACAGCTAAGATCACTTCTTTTTAAGAAAGAATTGCACAAAAGGCCATACATGGTTAATGAGAGGTATAATTAAAATTGATATGTTTCAAAACCTAAAACAACCAATAGTTTAACTGACAAATTCATTTAGCTTTTTAAGAAAATATATGAATGAAAAATAATTAGAGTTACAACTGTGGCATTGTTTATTTATTCCTTGAACTTATGCTGTTCCCTTTTCACTTCCCCTCAGATTTTTAGCCTAATATATACATATATAATTTTATTAGTTCTTTGAGATTTTATACAATGGGTTTTGATTATGGCCACCCCTCAAATCTCCTCAGATCCAATTTCCCTTCCCTATCCACCCAACTTTGTGTTCTCTTTATTTTTAACAAGTCAAAACTAATCTATGCTGCTCAAATATTTTTGAACATGTGGCCTTCCACTGGAGCATGGTCAATAACTGCTGCCAATAGCTCTTTAGCTAGGGGTGAGACTTCCTGTCAATCTATTCTCTTCATCCTGAGATTTGTCCTTGCGTGGGCTTTCACAGTTCTGGTGCATGCTCTCACAACTACTATGAGTTCTTAGCTATAGATGCCTTACTGTGTGCAGAAGACACTGGGTTCTTGTGTTCATTTACCACCTCTGGGTCTTACACTCTTCCCCGAGCTTTGGGAGGAAGTGACTCTGTTTATACTTTCCCTTTAGGGCTGAGCATTCTGCAGGGCCCTATGCTCTGCACCTTGGAAAGTTTCGAGTCTGTATTAATAACCCACTACTGCAAATGAAATCTTCTGTAATGAAATATGAAGGATGCATTAGTCTATGAGTCTAATGAAAGTTGTTAACAGTCAGTTTAATACTATGTATATTAAACAAAATAATAGCGGTAGGTTCTACCCTAGGACCTATGACCTGCCACAGATCCTTGCCACAATAAATGGTGCCAGGTATAAGTTTCATTTTGTGGGATGGGACTTAAGCGCAAAGAGAAAACGGTTGACTACTGCCATCACATTCATGCCAGTGTTGCCAGGCCAGTCATTATTGTAGCCCAATGTGTAAACAGTTATGTAGTATTGGTGATTGTTTTCTCCTTCAGTAGCATGCACATCACTTTCCAGCAGTGTGGTACTAGCCAGTAGGGATGAAGCTTCCAGGTCAGGACCAGCTTGATTCATCCATGTGTTATGATTCAACTATAGAATGCTGTCAACAATAGAGGCTTACAATTAAGTTCTGCATATTGTTATGAAGGCAACCAGGAGAAGACTGTCTCCAGGGAGCTGGGAGAAGGGTCTCAAAGCCCACCTCCACAGTGACATACCTACTCCAACAAGACCACACCTTCTAATAGTGTCACTCCCTGGGCCAAGCATATTCAAACCATTACACCAACCATTTGTCTTCAGTAAGATCTGTGCAATTTGTCTGGATATCTGTGGTATTGACAGGCCAGGTAGCTTTAGTCATTTTAACATGTTACCACAAGGGTGAGATGGAGGATTAGGCAAGAAGACACCTCACTAAAGAATGTCACACACCCAGGATTCCCTTAGAGCTTTAATTAAAAGAAAATGAAAGCAACTTCCAAATTGAATTTCTTTTTCATTTTTCATGTTTTTGCTGTATATATAATATATACACTTTATACACACACACACACATATATACATACACACACACATACATATACATATACACACATACATATACATATACACACACAAGTATATATACATATACATCCATATGTATGTATGTGTATATATATATATATATGTGTGTGTGTGTGTGTGTGTGTGTGTGTGTGTATCCAACTGCAGAGTTCCCTTCCTCCTCTCCTCCAAGTTCCTCCCCACCATTTCACTTATGTCTCCCTACAACCACTCCTTCCCTGTTTCTATTCAGAAGAGGCAGGCCTTTTGCGGATATCAATCAACCATAGCATATCAAGTTTCAGTAAGACTAGCCATATCCCGTCATAGTGAGGCTGAATTAGGCAATCCAGTAGGAGGAAAGGGACTCAAAACCCTGCAAAAGAGTCAGAGATACTCCTGCTTCCACTGTTAGGGGTCCACAAGAAGTCCAAGCTAGACAACTATAACATACACGCAGAAGACCTAGGCCAGTTCCGTGCAGGCTCCCTGGTTGTTGGTTCAATCTCTGTGAACCCTTATGAGCCCTAGTTGACTCTGTAGGTGTTCTTGTGCTATCCTTGACCCCTCTAACTCCTAGGATCCTTCCTGTCCTCTTTTGCAGGATTCCCTGAGCTTTCCCTAATGCTTGGCTGTGGGTCTCTGCATCTGTTTCCATCAGTTGCTGGGTGAATCCTCTCTGATGACAGGTTGTATATCCCTCATTGCTAGGAGTCTTAGCTAGGGTCGCCCTCGTAAATTCCTGGGACTTTCCATTGCACTAGGAGTTTCCATTGCTTGTTGCAGAGATGGCTCCCAATCCAGTTGTCTCTCCCAGTACTTTTCATCTATCCTAACCCAACCTGATCTCTCCTGTTCCTATAACTAGACACCCTCCACTCCCAACCTGACGTCTCCTGTTCCTGTAACCAGACACCACCACCACCCACTCCCCAGCCTAGTCTACCAGAGATGTCTACACTGGTAGATGTCTACCAGACATGTTTCCTTTCACAAGGAGATTTATGCATCCTCTCTTGAGCCCTCCTTGTAACTTAGCTACTCTGTGTCTATGGATAGTAGCATGGTTGTCCTTTACTTTAGAGCTAATATCCACTTATCAATGAATACATACCATGATTGTCCTTCTGGGCCTGGGTTACCTTACTCAGGATGATAATTTTTAGTTCCAGATATTTGCCAGCAAGTTTCATGATGTCCTTGTTTTTAACAGCTGAGTAATACACCATCGTGCAAATATACCATCTCTTCTCTTCTCTTCTCTTCTCTTCTCTTCTCTTCTCTTCTCTTCTCTTCTCTTCTCTTCTCTTCTCTTCTTCCTTCCTTCCTTCCTTCCTTCCTTCCTTCCTTTTTTTCTTTTGTTTCTTTTGTTTGTTTTTTTTTGTTTTTGTTTTTTTGTTATTTTGTTTTATTTTTTGAGACAAGGTTTTTCTGTGTAGCCCTGGCTGTCCTGGAACTCACTTTGTAGACCAGGCTGGCCTCAAACTCAGAAATCCACCTGCCTCTACCTCCTGAGTGCTGGGATTAAAGGTGTGTGCCATCACACCTGGCTACCATATTTTCTTTATGCATTCAGCTGAGGTTGTTTAATTTCTTCAACATGCTAAGATAGGCTTTGGAAAAAATATGTGTAAAAATAAATCAATTACTTGAGATACCCAAATTCCACAAGCTTTAAAAGAGACTGCAATAATAGTGTCTTCATCAACATTTCTAGAAAAATAATTGTCTTCCCATTACAGTAAGCCTTGATTTCCACATCATTTGCAAAAATGTATGTGGGTTGTGTAGGCACTGGAGTAAAAATTTCAGAACTCATTTCTTTTAAAAGAAATATTCTTCCAATATGGAGAGAGAGGAGATTTATAGTGATGCTGGAATGCAAACCTTTGAAGGTACTATGGCAGATTCGACTACTTCAAAGACGTTTATATACCCATGTTCATCACTGCTGTTCACAATAGCAAGAACATGGTACCAACCTAGATGCCTATCAACCAGTGAAGTGATAGTGAAAATATGGTACATCTACACAGTAGAAATTCATTCAGCCATAAAAAATGAATTTCATTTTAATTTTATGGAGTCTGTAGGAAAATGAGCACAATTGGAAAGCCCAGGTTAGACAGACAAATACCACGTGTCTGCTTTCATGTGTAGACAGGAGCTTCTAATGTTTGCATATGTGTACTTATGTGAGAGTAGATATGGGAGGGGTTATGGAAGTAGAAAGGGGAGCAGGAAAGGAGAGATGTAGGTTTAAGAGCAGAGTTGGGGAAGTTAATACAACATATATGACGTGGAAAGGGAAAGGGGGACGTGGGGAGGGGGGTGAAATGGAATGAGTAGAGAGAGGAGACAGGAGTGTGGAGGAGAGAATGAACCAAAATTAAGCATCATGAAAATGCCATAAGGAAAATGGTTATTCTGTATACTAACTAAACATAAATAACAAAAAAATAGAACTACCATATGATCCAGCTGTACCACTCCTAGGCACATCACAAAGTATTCCCAGTCACTACACCACAGGGATACCTGAGTGTCCATATATATTGTTGCTAGAGAAGTAGCCTGTGTGTCTATGGCAGATACACTTAGTGGAATCTTCTTCAACTTTAAGGGAAATTATAATATTTACAAGAAAATGTGTGGAACTGGAGATTATCATATTAAAGTCTGTGCTAAGGTTTGGTCTTTTGCTATCTACTGTAATGCTAATTGTGGGCTCCCAAGACATGGTTGTTTCCGAAAAGAGAGTCCACACAAACACTTTGGCCCAAAGTTACTTCTGATTGGTAAATAAAGATGCCAACAGCCAATAGCTTGGCAGAAGAGACATAGATGGGGTTTAGGTTTCTTGGGTTTGGGAGTTGGAGAGGGATCATGAGGAAGAAGAATGTGGAGGAGAAGAGGGAGAAGTTGCCATGGGTTAGGAGTAAAGCAAACATGGTCCTGAGGGCTAGCCAATGAAGTTCAGAGTAGCTCAGATGAAGCATAGTAAGTAAAAGCTTGGAATTATTGATAAAAAGGAGAGGAAAGTAGAGTCTATCAGTGTAAAGTGTAGGCAGCTGCTCAGCTTTTGTACTGTTTAAGGCTTATTGTAAATATAAATAAAGGATTTGTGGTTACTCAATGGAAACTCAGTGATCTAAGGCAAGGTAGAAACCTTGGGTTTGGATTAAAGAATTTCCACAACATCTCTGTCTGAGCCGTGAAAGAATAATGAGATTTTGAGATGTGAGGAAGAGATTAAAGGGAGGGCAGGAACAAGAGAGGGAAATAGGAATGTGTATATCATGAAAGTCAGAGAAGAGATGGCTTGCAGAGTCAAAGGAGACTTATCAAATAGGAAGGGAGGAGAGCAAGGGCTGGCATGGGGATGGTGATAATCAGAGGGGCATATTCTTCTGATAACTAAGATGCCCCAATATCCCAAATAAGATAGTTGGCTAACAAATCTTCCTGCACAGATAGATAGCTTCGGGATGCTATTTCAAGTACATACATTTTAGTTTCTACATATTTACTAACTGTATGAGATTCTCTTTTTTCTTTCTTTCTTATTTCTTTTTTTTATTGGATGTTTTCTTTATTTACATTTCAAATGTTATCCTTTTTCCTGGTTTCCCCTATCCAGGAAACTCCCTATCCTATTCCTCCTCCCCTTGCTACTATGAGGTTGTTCCAACACTCACCCATCCACTCCTCTCTCCCCATCCTCAATTCCCCTAGACTGGGGCATCTATGGAGACTTCATAGGACCAAGGACCTCTCCTCCCATTCATGCATAACAAGGTCATCCTCTGCTACATATGCAACTGGAACCATGTGTATTCCTTGATGAGTGGCTTAGTCCCTGGGAGCTATGGAGGGGCATCTGGTTGGTTGATATTGTTCTTCCTATGGGGTTGCAAACCCCTTCAGCATCTTCAGTCCTTTCTCTAACTCTTCTATTGGGGACCCAGTGATCACTCCAATGGTTGGCTGTGAGCATCTGCCTCTATACTTGTAAGGCTCTGGCAGGGCCTCTCAGGAGACAGCTATAGCAGGCTCCTTTCAGCAAGCACTTCTTGGCATCCACAATAGTGTCAGGTTTTGGTGACTGTATACGGGATGGATCTCTAGGTCAGTGGTCTCTGGACGGCCTTTCCTTTGGTCTCTGCTCTACACTTTGTCCCCATATTTGTTCCCATGAGTATTTTGTTCCCCTTTCTAAGAAGGACAGAAGCACACCATTCAGAGTTTCTGGGAGGGTTGAATTGTATAAAACACACAGATTCTTTGATTAATATGTAACAAGTGAATATCATTTTCACTTGCTCTCCCTCTGCTGTCTTTTGGGCCTGTTTGGTGGTCACTAACTTTGTTCATGACTCATAATCATAGTCCTCCAAGGACAGTGTACAAATTACTTAGACCAAACATCCTTGCGATAGCCATTATTGAAAATAGTATATTAAATAGGCCTTTAATATTATTTTTCCTAACATGGGGCACTTAATTAGCCCTTTTCTAATTCTTACACACAGTTCAGTATGGTGTTGGCATATAAATGAACACATTAAACAATGGAATAGAATTGAAAGCCCTCCCCCCACATGAATTCATGCATGAGCAGCCAAAGGATTTTTGACGCAGGAGCCAAGAATATACAATTAGAAAGGCTCAGTCTCTTCATTAAAGATGCCAGGAAAACTGGACGTGCATTCGCAGAATGAAATCAAGACCTCATTTTACTTCAGACAAAAAATAATTAACACCTAATGGCTCCGCATCAAACTTGAGACAACAAGCTATAAAACCATGAGAAGACCTTGGGGGACAATGGCTCACCGCTTTGTCTGAATGATAGGCTTGCTACCAAAACCATAGAAATAAAAGCCCAGGTGAAGATGGGGTTGCATCAAACAAAAAAAGCTATACACAGCAAAGGAAAATAGCTAACAGTGGGAAAGAGTCAACATACCATTTTGAAAAAAAATATTTACAAGCCAAAATCCAGTGAAGGGTTAGTAGTCGACATATACAAGCAACTTTACAACATGATGGTAAGAAAAGCACTCCAGTTTCAAAATGAATAAGAGACCTAAAGACATCTTTCTAAAATGTAAGAAATGAAAATTGTCAAGAGAGCCATAAAAAAAATCACCAGTACATAAGAAAAGATAAGTTAAGCTCTAATAAAATGTTCCCTCACATATATCAGAACAGCTATCATCAAAACAAAACAAAGATAAATATTGCTGAGGGTGTGGAAAATTGAACTCTTGTATACTGTTGGAGTATATGTAATTATACAGCTATCATTTAAAAATACCAAAAAAAAAAAAAATAGAATGACTGCGTGAATTTAGAAATTTCAATTCTGAGTAATTACCTGAAAGGTTTGAATGTGATTTGTTGATGATGTTTCTTCATTTCTATGTTTACTCTAACACTTTTCATAATAGCTGAGTCACAGAATCTACTGAAGCATCCATCAGTTAAGTAGACATAAACTGTGAAATACAATTCAGCTCTTCAAAGGGAGGAAATCTTTGTCACTGCAGCATCCTGGATGGGTGGAATTGAAGAACAGTATGATAAGTGAGGGAAACAGGCACAGAAAGACAAACACAAGGCTCAGACTCTCCAGAGGCTGGAGGACAGAGAATGGGGACAAGATGGCCACTGGGTACCACAACGCCTCTACCTTAGAGTAGAGGAAAAATGTTAGGAGATGTGTTACATGGTGAGCCAGGTACAGTGGTTAGGCTGTACTGTGTACTTCAAAATTGCTACGGAAGTAAATTTCAAATGTTCTCACTACAAAAAGGCAGGGGCGGGGGTGGGGAGAAACACAGATATTTGAGGTAATGGATATGTGAGGTATCTTGAAGTAATTTATTCTTCACTATATCATAAACCATAATATCACTTTGTACTCCATAAATATAAAATTATATCTTGTAAGTTTACAATAAGATAGAAATACATATTACTTCCACCCACATGTACGGAGAGCTAAGCGGGGGAGGGGGGGCTAGAAGGATGGCTTGACCATTAAAAGCATTGTTACTGCAGAGGACTTGAGGTTGGTTTCTATTTGCACTCATGGAGGCTCCCAATCACTTGTGACAAGAAGGAGGAAGATTAGGGGGGGAGAGTAGAAGAGGAGGAGGAGGACAAGGAGGAGTGGACAAAAGAAGAGGAGGAGGAAGAGAGGAGGAGGGTCTCAGCCACCACTCATAGTATTTCCCTATCTCAAAATCCACAAAACTTGACTCTTTACCTTTCTTGGGTTTCACATAGTCTCTTCCCATGTTACCAACTTCATTGTGGAATTCTCTGGCTGTAACGTCTGATCTTCTAAATTTGTTATTAGGCTGTCAAAAAAAAAAAAAGTAAACACATAAGAACACACAGCTCAAAAGACAGAGAGAAACGTGTTCCAGGGAAGGGCATCTCACGCATTCAGTAATGTTGAATTTAGATTATTAGCTGATCACAGCCAGGTATTTTTATACCCATTTAAGTAGTTAGGTTAAAATAAGTTATTTAGAACAAATGGACAAAGGATAAAACATTCTCCATGCATACCCCTTCCAACCTCTATTTAGATTATCAAGTATTTCCCAAGAGTTAGATATAGTGTGAGGTAATGTTATCTGTTGATTTCATTACTGGTGTGTACTACCAGTCACTGTAAAGGCCTGTGGAATCTATAGAAACTATTTCCAGAGAGCAAGAGTACTTGCTCAGGGCTTGAGTTCAGATTCCCAGAACCCAGGTAAAAAGAAAGACAAACATATGCCTGTAATGCCAGTGTTATTGGATAGAGACAGGTAGATACCACTAGCTCGTTACTCAGTCAAGCCAAAATGGCGACTGTAGCATTCCAAAGAGACCCTGCTCAACAGACTCAGGTAGAAAGTGATAGAAAAAGATAGGTGATATCCTCCTGTGACTTTCACAGGTACACACACACACACACACACACACCCCACATGCATACTCCTCATACACAAACACAAATAAAATAAATACTTTCTTAGGCTGAGGCTGCTAATGGTACAGTGTGTGCCTCACATTCAGGAAGTGAGTTAGATCCTTGCTCACTAAATGCTGAGCACATGATCTTTGGATCTCAACCATCGTGGGTCTCTGCATTTAACTGCTTTTTGTTACAAAGGGAAACTTCTGTGATCATGGCTGAGTCAGTACTAATTTATGGGCACACACATAAAATCTTACAGATATTTTGACAAGATATCCATTTAGCAAACTAGAAGTAATATGTGAACACTTAGTACCTATGGCCTCGCCCACGATGGGCTTTGACTAGTTCCACAGTGTTGGGCTTGAACTCTCTCCTGCCCAGTGGATCTCAGTCTCAGATATAACCAGAAACCAGTTGGTTATTCTCAAAACAGTCATGCTGTTATTGCACCAGTAGGCGTCCCTTGCCTGCCAAGCAGGTATTGGCATATGCAAGGTCCAAAACTACTACAAGATCACTGCTTGTTCTGTTGTTGTTTTGATTTTTTCCCTTTTATTTTCTGCATTCTGGCAATATGAAGGCTAACCAGCAAGAAGGAAGTTTCCAGATTGTGGTTTATCTGTGTTCAAGATCCAAAACATGCAGTGTCTTCAGCAATAAAGTTTTACTGTCTATCTTTTGTAGGCAACTAAGGTTAATAGCCAAACCCCTTATAGTTTGAATACTTCTAGGACTTTTCTGTCCTACATATGCTAGGGAGGTATTGCATACCTGACAGTGGTAGTAACTCATGCAGACTGAGGGTTGTTTTTTGTTTTGTTTTGTTTTGTTTTGTTTTGTTTTGTTTTTGTTTTTGTTTTTCTTTTGAATTTCTTTTCGCTGTATGAAACTCTGTGGTATATAAATTAAAAGTACCCATTCCTTTTAATCAAACTTATCTGAAAACACAAAAAATGCCTTCATTGAATATATCATCTTAATTTAGAATAGATTATATGATAGGTGCATTAAAAGGTATGTATAAGAAGTATAAATGATTAGTAGATTGTTAACAGAAGGAAAAATTCATGCAAAGACATCCGTATTTGGAACTCTATGATTGTGTTGTTTGAGGTGAGATGATAGAATTTTGCTCTGAAACAGATTTTTTTCCCTAAGCCTAAATATAGTTTTTTGTTTTGTTTTGTTTTGTTTTTAACATCAACTTTCAAGACATGTTGTAAGAATAAAAATTCATACCATGATAGCTATGGATGGAGAACTAAATGTGTTTTAATGGTTTGAGATTTCTAGACATGTTTACATTTAGATGTTTGGAAATTTAGTTAATTCTTCAATGATCTACAAGTTCTGTGGAGGCACTTGGGATCTTCTGGAAGGATGCATGTCTTTTATGAACCACTTAATATTCTGCCAAACTACAGATGGTGTATGGACCAGTATAGAAAGGAGAACCGTATAGAAAAGCAAATGAGGGAGAGAAGGAAGAAGGAGAAGGAAAAGGAGGAGAAAGAGGAGGAGGAGAAAGAAGAGAAGAAAAGGGGGAGAGAGGAGGAAGAGGAGGAGGAGACAAGGCGCAGTTGAGAAGTGATTTTCTAAACTGTGTGAAATGTGGAGAAGCACAGGAGTGACAGACTAGAAGATGTCAGAAGTTAAGGCACCAGCAGAAAGCTGAGAACTGAGAGCTGCACAGAGTCATGTGACACAGATCTCCCTCAGACCTGCTCCAATTCTCTCTCATATGTCCTCCTCTACTGAAAAGAACATTTTCCAGACTCTCCCATTTCTAAGATTAATGAACATGCTCAGAATTCTATTGATCTGGCCTGGTTATGAAGAGCTGAAGTTGGCAACAAAGAAGGCTGCGGTAGGTCAGACATCTATTTTCTAAGCAGATGTTACAGGGGCTACTTGGCTCAGAATCTGTCAGTGTACTGATGGTTCTGTCTTTCATTCCCAGGTCACAGTTCATTCCATGTTACCAAAGGGTCATGCGCAAGGTAGTTACAGTCTGAGGCCTGAATTACAGATAAGCTTAGGACACTGGCTTCTTGGCTTCTGTAATTGCCTTTATCGTGGAAGAGATATAGTGTGTTATTCCAGTGTCTGATTCTGTTTGGAACTTTTAATTACTTAAAATAGGCAGAGTGGGTCTATTACCTACACCGGCAAACTGATAGTTAGCATTTTTTACTCTGGAAACCATAAACCATTTATGAAGAAAATGAGATCTGGGTACCTATGGAAAAACACATCCCCTGACTGTTCTCAGTGTTGAGCAAGCATGAAGTTAATGAGTGTTGCCTTGCTATTGGTAAAGAGAACCAGCTCCACTATTCTAAGACAAATCCATCTCCTTATCTGATTTTCTCATTATTATCCCACACTGAAATTAAGGAAAAGCAAGATTTGAATGAACCACCTGAGAAATATTCACAGGTCATCACCGGGTGAGTACTCGAGGTGTTTGACCGTAAATTAACCTGAAGTCAGAGCAAATACATTATTTATTTAAAAAGTTTTTTACATTTAGTGTGTTTGGGTGTGGTGTGTGTGAGTGTGTATGGTTGTGTGTGTGTGTGTGAAAGAGAGAGTTGATTCATGTGTCTCTTTGTGTGTGTGTGCCAGTGAGTGAGGGTCAGAAGACAGCCTGTGGGACTTACTCTTCTTCTACTTCATAGGTCCTGGAAACTTACCTCGGGTCAACGAGTTAGGAACAAGTTCCTTTACCTGCTTGCCACATTACAGATCTAAATTTATGATTCATTATTGACCTTATAGGAGTCTAGAAAATATGTGGGAGAGAGTGGCAAATACACTTGCAAAAAAGTGAAGGGCTAAGGCAGAAGGAGAAATATGAAGGGGCTAAGAGAAAAGATGTATATGCCATCCAAACAATGCAGAAGCATCAAGAACAAATAGGACAGGCATAGAACCAAGGAATTATTTTATTATTAAAGTCTTGTTGTGAAAACACTCCATTTTTATTGAAAATATATTTGTTTCATATAATACAATCTGATTACAGTGTCCCCTCCCTCCTGAATCATTTATACCTCCCCATCTATCCAAATCTACACCTTTTCTTGTTCTCTCTCTCTTTCTGTCTCTCTCTCTCTCACACACACACACAAATACACACACACACACACACACACACACACACACACACACACACACACAAACACACATTAGAAAACAAACAGGCACCTAAAAATTCTGCCTAGTAATCTCCTTATAACCCTTGGAGCAGATGAACAGATAGTAGCAGAGAGCATCACCTCAGCTACCACATGTAATCCATCAAGAGGATTTAGATGAATACCAAGAGAGCCTGTAACACTCTTTCTAACAGACTCAGTCAGGAGCTACTACTGCTTCTGGAGTTGGCTTCCTGACATCAAATCTAATCACGTGATAATAAATTAATACACCACATTAAAAATTTTCCCACCACTTTTTCACATAAGCTACTCAGCATGGTCATTAAATCAAACCTGTAAGGTTTAGCCACCCCTCCCTTCCTGGCTTTATAGCAGAGTCCAAGAAAACAGCCTTTTCCTGGATCCTTGGCATCGACTTCTTAATAGGTCATTGTGGTGTTATGTCCTCTTCTCTGAATTCATAGCCTGTAGAGATAGGAAAGATGAAAGACAGAGACAGAGAGACAGAGAGATACAGAGACAGAGACAGCGAGAGGGACAGAGACAAAGAGAGGAAGGAAGAAAGGGAATAGACTATAGATAGACATATAATGGGTAATGATAGATAGATAGATAGATAGATAGATAGATAGATAGATAGATAGATAGATAAGAGGCAGGTAGATAGGTGATAGGTGGATGGATAGACAGATGATATATAAATAAATGATAGATTGATGATATTTGGATAGATAAATACATAGATAAGTGGTGGATAGGTGATACATGATTCTGTAAATGAATGTTAATAAACTCTATTAGTTATTATTATGACCTGGCCAACCCACCCAGTCATCAAGGTAGAGAGCTATGAATTTTTAAAAACATTTTTAAAGATTTATTCATTTAATATATGAGTGCTCTATCTGTGTATATGCTTGTGCAGCAGAAGAGGGTATCAAACTCCATTATAGATTTTTGTGAGCCATCATATGGTCACTGGGAATTGAACTCCGGACCTCTGGAAGAGCAGAGCAATGCTCTTAACTGCTGTGCCATCTCATCAGCCCTCCTATGAATTTTTAAATCAGCGTTAGTGCAATTACTGGGTGAATTACCCCTAATCTACTTTTCTACAGGCCCTACTGTTCATCCCTCAGCTGTAATCTCCAACAACTTGCTATTTGAGTCTGCTCCATCAGCCTATCTTCATGGTCAACTTCTCCTGGCCACATGCTCCTGATCCATCCTCCTCACAGCTTCCTCCTCCTCACGGTGACCTCCTCCTTTCTCCCTGTGGTCCCTACCTGCAGAACCCAGCCCAACCTGGCACCTGAAAATCTGCCCTACCTCTATTCTTCCTAGTAATTGGCTAGAGCCACTTCTATTTAACCAATAAAACTGGGGAGAAAGGTTAAGACAACAAAGACTGGTATATGTGGGAATTTACTCAGCTTGAAGCAACCAGATCATGGGGTACAAAATGTAGCATTTGAATCCGTAACAGCACCAGACCAACCCCCAACAGATACCTAGGTGGAGAAATAAGTAGATCAATGAATGGATAGACACAGAAATAAATAAATGGATAGATACTAGACAGATGAATGGATGATACAATGACTAGACAGACAGATGGACAGACAGATGTTACACTGGCTTTTCCAACGCATCTCATTAAGTAAAATTTCAGCTCATAAAATAATGTATAGGGCATAAATCCTATTTTGAAGAAGAAAAAAACCATATGAACTCACTAGTCTTCAAAGGAGTAAAAATTAAAACCACACTGAGATTCTATGTCACCACCAGAATGCCAGTCATCATGCAAAGAAATGCTGTTAAGGATGTGAGGAGAAGAAGATGTTGAGAGTCAGTGTGGAGGTTCCTCAAAACTAAGAATAGCTAGACATGACCCATGACGCCATCCCTCTGTGTTTATACAAAGGACTCCAAGTCAGCATAGCCAGCTTATATGTCCAACAATCAAGGAGTAATACAGAAAATGTAGGACACATGCACTCACACACATATAGAGGATTTTTTCAACCACACGGTACAGTAAAATTAATGAAGATGGACACCCTGAAGATCATCATTTTAAGTGAATGAACCCAATCTCAAGACAAGCCCCATGCTTTCTCTCAAATGTGGCTCCTACATTTCCTGTGGGCACATAAACTCATGTATCACACATAACATGAAAATACAGGTCTCCAAGGGACTAGTAGGAGGTGTAAGAAAGGGGAGAGTAGAAAGGGGAGAGGGCATACTCAATACAATACATACTTTTATAAAAGTGTCCCCATGTAACACAATACCATACACAGTGAGCATACATGGTGAGTTTTGCTTAAGAAGCCAGGGCTTGTAGTAAGACAGACTTGAGTTAGAGAGTAGCCTGGCATTTATTGGTTCCATGCAAAGTGGGCTTCGTTTGTGCCAGACGGCAGTGCAAAATCAATCTGCCATGGCGCACTGACTGTCGCTTCTCTGGTCATGCCCCAGTGTCAAGCACAGGAAAAGCCACAAGGGGAAGGCCAATGGCACCCGTCTAGGTGATGGGACACTTTCTGATGAGGCGCTGTGATCCTGGGAAAAGAACGTTCCATGGTCCTCTTAGACTTTACTGAGAAAAGAATGCAAATTAAATGAAAGGAATGATCAAGAATGTAAAGAAAGGACCACCGAGCTTTGCTCTTCCACATCGGGTTTTGCTGAATGTTGTGTTCCATGAGGCTGCCTGAACTGCTTTCAGGACCCTGAGGCCTTGTTACAAGGTTTTGACTCTGTGACCTTGAGAAGAGAGACCATAATCTTCTTTGAGCTCCAATGTCTTTGATTACACCTACCCAGGTTAAGGAGACTTAAGAAGCAATGAACCCCAGACTCCTAATGACCAAAACTGCAGGGGTAGGAGAGATGGCTCAACAATTAAGAACACTTGCTGCTCTTGGAAAGAATTGGACTTCAGTTCCTAGCACCCTCATCACAAGGCTCACAACCACCTATACCTCTATGTCTAAGGGATCAGTTACCCTCTCCTGGCTCCCAAAAGCAGCAACACACACACACATACACACACACACACATACACACACACACACACACACACACACACACACACACCTCTGTCTCTGTCTCTCTCTCAATAGAACACTTTCAATTCTTTTACATGACCCTAAATTCTATCAGAATATACCATGGCTTGGAATGTGAAGTCTAAGGAATGGCCAAAGGGAACTTTCACATTTGTAGCCTGTACTTGAAGCACACCGTGAAAGCCATCCTCAGTATACATTTCAAAGATGTCACTCATGATTCATCTGGAGGTATATCCTGAGCCCCATGATCAGAATGTCTAGAGATCTCACCCAGGGGTGCATGAATTTTGCAAACTTTCCAGGTGATTCATATGCACACAATGTTTTTGTAGTTCAGCAGTTTCCTGTGGTCCCCGTTAGATCCCACTTCCCATTTCAGCTCTGCTTGTCTTATCTCCATCTTTCCAGTCATCCAACCCTCCTCCTCATCATCAGTACCACATCTTTGCTTTTCCTAGTGCATCTCAGGGTGTTGACACTTTGCAAAGTGTGACAGTGTCGCTTTATCATGAACATACTCAGTTTGTAGAAGTGCTTGCTTATGGGACTTCTTTTTTCTTTCCAAGTAGTTTGCATACAATGAAATGGCCGCATCTTAAATTCACAGAGCTGAACTTGACAGTGCACATGCAGACATAACTTGAATCTGTGTAGGTATGTCAAATAGTATCGCCCCAGAAAGACTCCTCCTGCTCCTTCAAACTAGAAAGGCAGCTCAGACCCTAACATGCACCACTGCTGGTTTTTATTTTTCCCAACACTGCTGCACCTTCTCATTTTGGAACTTCCTATGAGGGCTATTTGAGTGTGTACACCTGTGTGCAAAGTTGCTTTCATCTGCATATTTTGGGGATTTGCACTGTGCATATCAGCATGTGCCTAATCTCAAATGTTGAAGAGCATCTCTACACGTCCTGCAGTTTGCTTCTTCATCACCCTGCTGCTAGACACCTGTGCTGAGAACACTTCTTTTCCAGCCTCTTCGTGCATGTGTGTTCTCATTTCTCCCGGGTTCCTGCTTTAATGTGGAATTGCTGGATAATGAAGCAGGTGCAAACTGAGTTTCCGAAGAGAGTGGAGGCTCTTTTTTCCCACAGCGATTTTTCTGGCTTATCGTCTCACCAACGACATCTGAGCATTCCCTCTGTCCCACAACTGCCAGCATTTGTGAGGTCAGCCTTTTCTTGTTTAATTCTGAGCAGCCTGGTGTGTACTTGCTGAGAATCCATTGCAAGCTTTAACTTGCTTTCCCTGATAACTCTTGACTACTGAAGAAGTTGGAGGATCCTGAATCCTGTGTGAGCATGTGCTGGGCATTTGAATACCTTCTTTTGTGAGGCTGCTGGTCAAATCGTCAGCCATTTTGACTGAGGCACCTTCCCACTTTCATTATGGAGTGGGACGAGTTCTTTATGTCCAGAGAGACCTTTCAACAGGCAAATGCCTCTTAAATACTTTCTCACCTTCTAAAGATCTTCATTTCACAGTACGTGTCCTTTGAGGATCTGAATCTTGAAATTTTGATTGAGTTAAACTCAATGTCTCTTCGTATATGATTAATGCTTGCTGTGTGGTATTTTTCAACACAGCTCTGAATTCACGCTCTTTCTCTCTGTGTCTCTCTGTCTCTGTCTCTGTCTCTCTCTCTCTCTCTGAGTGTCTGTTTCTCTCTATTGCCATTTCTCTGTCTCTGTCTGTCTGTTTGTCTTTCTGTCTGTCTCTCCTTCCCTGCAAAAGCACTATTTGGAAAGCTGGCCACATAAGGAGCCCCCTCACTCTATTCCTCCTCTAAGTGTGCACCAACCCTTCTCCATTATCTCTGTAAAATAATTTCTGAAGCATGTGGACCCACAGAGGACCTTCTAAAGAAAACCTTCATGTGTCTGATACCAGCTCTAAGCAATTGTCGGGTTTCAAGAACAACTAGGTTGGTTTTTGTTCCCTGATACTAATAATTTTCAAAACATAAACTCCTTCCTATCTCTAGAACTTATTCACAATAGCACCTAGCTCAAAGCCAGTATTTAAAGTACTGGTGGTTGTACAACCTCTATGAAGGTGGAGAGAAGGACCTCGGTGACCTGCAAACGTTCCATAGGCTCCCTTCTTTATGCAATGTCCTGCCTTTAGGGATAGTCACCTGCAGATCTTAGAACTTCTGACAGAGTTCAGCTTTAAGGTCATTATCTCCCAAGAGAAAAAGCAGATGCAGGCTAAAGGAACCTTGCCTGAGGCTACCACAGGAAGGTTGGAACAGAAGCCATGCCCCTATGCTATCAGCAGCTCCAGGCCTTAAAAAATCCCACAATCCAGACAGGCAAAGCACAAAAGAGAAACCCACCGCAGAGAGGAAATGTTTTCCCACAAAAGCAATTTCCTCCAATTTGTATTCCAGCAACAAATTCACTTCCAGTTTCAGATGCCACTATTCAAAATGACCTGTTGCCTTTTGACTAGAAAGAATTCGCTCCTGTTCTTTAATGACTTGCTTGTAAATATTTACTGATGCGGCCTGGCACTCTGCCCCTTTTCCCTGAGTTTGGGATGGCAAGCCCCTAGACCTGCCTGGTTCATCAGGTCTCAGTTGCTGGGAAGGCTTTCTCATGGGTCCACAAAGTTCCTCAGCTGGCCTCTGAGGTACTAGAAATGTTTATAACTGGACTGTCAACACGGAGAAATGCATGGCTGCATGCTTTTACAGTCCACTCACCTTTATTAAGACTTTTGCAGTCTTGGACTTTCAGAACATTAGTTTATCTCAAAAACTTGAAGTGATAGATTCAATTATATTAAGTGTCTCCGTGCCAATTGCCCCGATGCCCCACATCTGTCCCATCTGTATAATGTCATATAGAAGGGCTTTTCCTCTACTTGGAATTTAAAGCCTCCATTAATGTTTCAATCTTCCTCCAACTGACAATTACAGTTGTCTAAAACAGTCATTCTAGAATGACCTATGGCTTCTACCTCTAGGGTGTTTGACTCACAAAGTCTAGGCAGAGTCTACAAATGCACATTTCTCACAATATCCTCGGTGATATTGATGCTGTCTGGTCTAGAAATCTAAGGCATCTTGCAAAGTTTTGGATACAAAGTCCTCTCCAGTAAAGTCTTCTGTGCTGAAGGCTTGGTCCCAGTACAGAGTCCCCTGTGTAGATTGTACAGAGACCCCTGTGCAGCAGTGTACAGAAGTCCCAGTACAGTGTTATACAGAGTCTCCAGTATGCAGTGTACACAGGTCGCAGTGTACAAGAAACCCCAGTGCAGTGGTGTAGAGACTCCAGAGTGGTGGTGTACAGAGACCCCTGTGCAGCAGTGTACAAAAGTCCCAGTACAGTGTTACATAGAGTCTCCAGTGTACAGTGTACAGAGGTCGCAGCGTATAGAAATACCAGTGCAGTGATGTACAGAGACTCCAGTGCAGTGGTGTAGAGACTCCAGAGTGGTGGTGTACAGAGACTCCTGGGCAGCAGTGTAGAGAGGTCCCAGTACAGTGGTGTACAGAGTCTTCAGTATACAGAAATCTCAGTGTACAGAGGTCCCAGTACAGCAGTGTACAGAGTTCCCAGTGTACAGTGTACAGAGGTCGCAGTATACAGAGACCCCAGTGCAGCATTGTAGAGACCCCACTGCAGTAGTGTATAGAGACCCCAGTGTAGTGGTGTATAGTGGTCACAGTGTACAGAGATCACAGTGTACAGAGACTCTAGTGCAGCAGTGTGCAGAAACCCCAGTGCAGTAGTATGCAGAGACCCCACTGCAGTGGTGTGCAGAGACCCCAGTGCAGCAGTGTACAGAGATCCCAGTGCAGTGGTATACAGAGATCCCAGTGAAGTGACTCCAGTGCAGTGTATACTGAGGTCCCAGGGTACAAAAGTGGGCCTTCATGGAAATAACTGGATCACTGGTGGATTCACCCATCAGTGGATCCATAACTAGATGGTCTTACTGGAAGGAGGTGGGAATGTTAGGAGGTGGGGACTAATTGGAGAAGTAGGTGAGCTGATGTAAACCTTGAGGGTGTATTCTGTTCATTGGGTCCTTCCTTGTTCTTTTGCAGCTCTCCATAGCCACCATGAGGTGGGCAGGCCCCTCTGCCACCTGTTCCCACTCCTGTGATGTCCTACCTTGCATTGGGCCCACTAGAGCCCTTGTCCAGGGACTGAAACTAGGAGACAGAAATCCACCTCTTCTCCCTAAGGTGTGTACAGTGGGCATTTTGTCATAGCAACAAAAACTAAACATTTAATTAAGTTGATTCTTCCTTCCAAAAAAGGGGGGATATTTACCTCTCAGTGTGGATTTCTAGTAAGTGAACACCTTATTGCTATATTCTGAGCTATGCCAAACAGGGCGACCTTGGTTGTTGCTGGAAATAGGACGTATCTCTGATAGTATTAGGGAATAAGTTATCTTTACACATGAAAAGGCATGGTTGAGGGGGGCCCTGAGTTACCCGTTCATCTTCGGGATACCTGACACCCTAACTTTTCATTCTATCAAGTCCTGTGGGTGAAAATTCTAATCTGTACTTTGATCCTTCCACATCACTTACCTCTTCCTACGTGCTTTAAAAAGTACATTTAAAGTGGTGTCACACTACACTTCCATTGCCATGATAAAATATTTGAAACTGATCACGTTAAAGGAGAAAAGCTTGTTTCAGATTTCAGTTATACATGTTTCAGTTTCTGGTCACTTGCTCCAGTCATTCTCTGTGTAATTAGGACAGAAAGCATGGTGGGATGCACAAGGTTATCTTCTCAGAAAAACATACAGGAAGCAAGATGAGAGAAAGAGAAAGAGACTAGAGTCTCCGTAGCCCAATACCCTTCAAAGACACACCTTCAACTTCTCCCAACTAGACCTTGCCTCCTAAAGTTTCCACCATTTCCCTATCATGAAATCATTTCATAGAAGCCTTTGGGTGACATAAAAGATCAAAACCATAATGACTATGTTAGCGAGAGCAGACTTTGTGCTATTTATGAGCCCAATTGTTTAGCAGACTTACACCTGAAGCTCAAGACAGCCCCACCCCACTTCATCTTAGCCCCATGTCATGCCACCCTAGCCCTACCCCACTCCATCAAAACTTCACTCCACTCAATCACAGCTCTACCCATCCCATCATATCCTATCACACCGTATCACAGTCCCATCCTACCCCATCATAGACCCACTTCATCACAGTTCTACCCAATCACAGCCCCCCACTTCATTCCATCAAACCCCACTCCATCATAACCCCATCCCACTCCATCACAGCTCCACCCTACAACAATCCAGGACCATTCACTCCATATCCACACCCCACCCCATCATAATACTACTCACTTCATCCCATTCCAGCTCTACCTTATGCCAGCATATCTCTGCCACATCTCACAAATTCAGTCATTCTCTGCAATAGGACATTTGGGGGGGTGTACTGGCTATTTTTGTTTCAACTTGACACAGGCTGGAGTTATCACAGAGAAAGGAGCTTCAGTTGGGGAAATGCCTCCATGAGATCCAGCTAGCTGTAAGGCATTTCCTCAATTAGTGATCAAGGGGGGAGGTCCTCTTGTGGGTGATGCCATCTTTGGGCTGGAAGTTTTGGTTCTATAAGAGATCAAGCTGAGCAAGCCAGTAAAGAACATCCATCCATGGCCTCTGCATCAGTTTCTGCTTTTTGACCTGCTTGAGTTCCAGTCCCGACTTCCTTTAGTGATGAACAGCAATGTGGAAATGTAAGGTGAATAAATCCTTTCCTCCCCAATTTGCTTCTTGGTCATGATGCTTGTGCAGGAATAGAAACCCTGACTAAGACAGGGGGGTTCTAGACAGGGTTTCTCTGTGTAGCCCTGGCTGTTCTGGAACTTACTTTGTAGACCAGGCTGGCCTCAAACTCAGAAATCTGCCTGTCTCTGCCTCCCAAGTGCTGGGATTAAAGGCATGTGCCACCACTGCTCGCCTAATAGAACATTTTGATTACCACATGATCCCATTCATGATCTTGTGCTTTATGGCTTATGGGTCTTATCTTCATGAAGTTTGGGACTTTTCTAAAGCAGTGTTGTGTCTGTCTTCTGCAAGCTTACACACAAACAGAATAAAGGGAAAGCATAGGAAGGAGGGAGTTACAAGCAAGTTCAGTTCTTGGGGTAGGAACACAGCAGCCTCTGATCCACAGTTTTACTTTGTGTGATTTTATTTATTTTATTTATTTTATTTACCACACTCACCTTGGTTGGGAAACTTGACTAAGAGATTCTAGAAATAAAATCTAAGTAATTTTTATTACATATACTGTTAAATTTACTCTATACTGTTATCATTGCTAATCTCTTACTGTGTGTGGTGGTTTGAGTGAGAATGGCTGCATAGGCTCCTTTTTTAAATGCTTAGTCAGCAGGAAACTGTTTGAAATGATTAGAAGGAATAAGAGGTGTGGCCATATTGAAGGGAGTGTAACTGGGGAGTGAGTGTTGAATGTTTAAAAGACCATGCCAAGTCTAGTCTCTCTCTCTCTCTCTCTCTCTCTCTCTCTCTCTCTCTCTCTCTCTCTCTCTCCCCTCTCTCTCCTCCCTCCCTCCCTTCCCTCCCTCCCTCTCTGTGCTTGCAAATCAGGATATAGCTCTCAGCTACCACTCCAGAACCATATCTGCCTATGTACTGCCATGCAACTTCCCATGGTGATAATGGACTAAGCTGATGAGACTTTCATCAAGCTCCCCAAGTAAATGCTTTTTTTTCTTAGAGTTGCCTTGGTCATAGTATCTCCTCACAGCATTAGAGCAGTGACCAAGACAAAAGTTAGCACCAGGAAATGACATATTGCTATGATAGACCTGACCATGCTGCTTCTTGGTAGAATGTAGAAAACTTTGACACTTTTAGAAAAGTGGTTCAAGTAGGTAGTGGTGAAGCAGACCTTTAATCCTAGCACTCAGGGAGCAGAGGCAGGAGGATCTCTATGAGTTCAAGGCCAGTCTGGTCTACAGAGTAAGTTCCAGGACAGCCAGGGCTACACAAAGAAACTCTGTTTCATGAAACAAAACAAAACAAAACAAAAACAAAAAACAAAAAAAAGGAAGGGAAGGAAGGAAGGAAGGGAGAGAGAGAGAGAGAGAGAGAGAGAGAGAGAGAGAGAGAGAGAGGTGGTTGAATGTTTTAAACAGGATTGACTGGGCTGTCTTTGTAGGAGCAAGAACAGTGGTTATGAAAGCAATGTCAGTCCATCTCGAGAGGTTTTAGAAGGGCAGAATATTATCAGCTGGCCTAGAGACTGCTCTTGTGATATTTTGGCAAAGAATGTGGTTACTTTCTGCCTTTATCCTAAAATTTTACCAGAAGCTAAAATGAAGAGTTTTGGATTAATGGTGCTGGCAGAGAAGACTTCAAGACAGCCTAGAATTGACTGTGCTGTGTGGTTATTGATAGTCACTCTTTAGCAGGTCTATAATGAAAGGGAGCAAGCTGGACAAAGAAAAATAAAAAAAATTATGGGTTGGGGGGAAAGAGATGCAATGTTGGAAATAAGACCAGTGCTCATGGAGATTAGATGTTTAAAGAACATTTTACCTGATACTAAATGGAATAATAGGAGTGGCAACGTCAGGACAAGATCCCAACCAGTTAAGCTTCCAACTTGGGAAAGGGAATTAAAGAGGCAATTAGGCAAAGGAAACTATCAGCACCAGAAAGCTCACCTCTTGGAGGAGCATTGAACAACATATTTTCAGTTTTGGCTGCTATGTGGGACGGTCAGCAGAATCCTGCAGACATGCTTGGTGCCTAGAGACTGGGATCTAAGACCAATGCGAACCATTTTTGAAACTGAGATCTAACTCCCACGTACTTTTAGATTATGTGAATCTTTGCATGTGTCTTTTGAAGTAAAATCTTAATTTCTTTCTCTTGACATACTTTATGTGAAGAAAACCAAAACCAGTGGCTCATGACTTCCTCTTTCTGGTCTTCTCAAATCACAAATGATCTAGGAGTGACTTTATTAAGGGCTGAAGATGTAGTTTAGTGGTGCAGAGATTGCCTTATCCTACACAAGATTCCAGGCTCAATACCCAAACACTGCCTAGAAAGAGTAAAGGATGCTGTTAAATGTCTTGAAGTTTCATGATTGGCTAATAAATCAAAATTTTATCCAGTATGTCGAAATGTTTTACATTAGTCTTTTGCCTACTTATGGTGCATTGTTTTTTGGCAATCACATCTGCATGCTCATATTCTGCCTCTTTCTTTCATGAAGCCAGGAGTCTCTCTGGGGCAATTAGGGCTTTCAGGATTAGGACATCCATATTGTTCTCTCTCTCTCTCTCTCTCTCTCTCTCTCTCTCTCTCTCTCTCTCTCTCTCTCTCTTTGAAGACCCAGAATCCTATAACACATTTTACAGTGAAGGCTGCTAGTTTTGAAAAGAAAATTCCTAAATCTTATCAATGATGCCTCTCTATGAGGAAAGCTGGAAACGCTGGAGAAGGCAGCCATGCAGGATTTCTGTGGTCAGCATTCTAGCAGGCAAGGGAGGGAAAAATGAATCTCCTATGAACTCCAGTCCCAGGGGCAACTGGGATCTCCTACTAAGAGGAAATGATGGGTTTTTGCCTAGATTGGATTTCCTTATATGTGATGCTCTGGAGATCACATTTCTTGCCTTGAAATATTATGTCTTCTTCTTTCACAACAAGCAAGATGAAGACCAGAGGTCCCGGCGAATTCCTGTGGCTGAGCAGAAGCAAGACACGGATCTCCTCTTACACACTCCTAATGGAATAGTACCAGGGAACTTTTCTTATATAAAGAAGACAACTCTACAACAAAAATTAATAACATTTAATACTTTCCGCCCTCCTTTCCGTGACTTTCACCTGTAGCAGGAATTAGTTCCAGTGGGAGAACTATTCATTCGCCTTCCTGACGACAGCGAAAGTGTTTAGGCTGTGCCGAGGAGCACAGTGTGGATTCTGTCTGAAGCCTTTGTGTCCCTGAATACCCTCCTGAAGTGCACTGGGCTCTCTTCATAATTTCATCTAGAAATAAGCCACCATCACGGGAGGTTAAATGGGTAAATCCTATGACAGGTACACTCGTGAGGCAGAGACAGGAGGGTCCCTGGAATTCACTGCCCAACCAGATTAGCCCAGCCAAAGCAATCTCTAAACTCAATGAGAGGCTCTGTCTACATTAATTAATTAATTAAAAAGCAATTGAGGAAGACATTGGATACCCATATTCAGCTTCTTAATGCGCACACACACACTCACATACACACACACACATACACACACACACACACACACACAGAGAGAGAGAGAGAGAGAGAGAGAGAGAGAGATTCTGAAATGAAATCTATTTACTGCTTTTGACGTGAGAATTATTCACCTACTCTCATTGACAACTCACATTTAATTGAGTTACAGGGCATCTGTAGTCACAGATTTCTGAATTTTGGACTCATAGTTTTACTCCTTACTCTGATGATAGGAGCTGTTTGCCAGGTCCCTTAACTACCCCAAAGCTGTTCGTTAAAGCGTGACAGTGTGTGTGTGTGTGGGGGGGGCAGGGGGTAGGGGTGGGGGCAGGGAGAAACTGAACAATGTAAAACTCTAAGCTGGAAGACTGACAGTTCAAACTTGACAGAAACATTCCCTTTGCAGCAAAATAAACAGTTTTCTCTCCTCCTAGATAAGCTTGGGGAATTTCTTCTCTCTATCCATACAGTTTATCCCCTTCCTAGGAAACCGCTAAGACAGTTTTCCACATCTCTTCCTTCAAGTTTTCATTATCAATAAATGCTTGTGATATCAGCTGAGGCTGTTAAGCCCACACATCCGGCCTGTATCTTAATTGCAATAACTTCATGTCACAAACAGCCAAAATGCAGTGATATATGGAAAGAACTTGAGTTTTTTCTGCCCTCTGAACTCCCTCTTTCCCCCCTCCCCCACTCCCCTTTCTCTTCTCTCTCTCTCCCATTCCCAAACCCACAGAGGCCGGAAAGTCTTTCGGCATTCTTAAAAAGTTACATAAGACAGCAAGAGCAGATAACATTGTATGTCTTGAGTTTAAAACAGGGAATGTTTATGCCTGTAGAGGGAGAAGAATGAAGGAATGTCCCTTTCAGAGGTCATATCTGAAACGACTGCAAGGCTGGCAAATGCTTCTCTTGCAGGAAAATAAATAAATAAATAAAAGTCTGCTACCTGGTAAATAGCAAGTTCTCTGATCCATAGAATTAAATCGCAGTCACCCAAAGACCCAGACCACAGCAGATGGGCTGGAATTTCCAAGTCTCACTTAAATAGAAGCATTGATTTTTTTGTAGGTCCAGGGGTATCATCTTCAACCTTGAGATTCAGTCTCCTGGAAAGGCATAGAGGGGAACAGCACGGAGGGTCTGTATCCTGACATGGCATCAAAAGCAGGCCAGCCAGGGTCTGATGTAGACATATAAGTGTTCCTAATGCCTCTCTCACTGATAGAGCCGAATCTGTTTCTACTCATTTCTACCTCTCCCACTAAGCACAGACAAATCTTGAACAGCCTTGACTGAGTGTCAATTTAGAAAGGAGGAATTTTTTTTTTCTAATGGAAGCATCAAAAAAAAAAAAAAAAAAAAAAAGGAACTGTAACATACAAGCTCATTTGCCCGAATCAACACACTGCACAGAAACTGGTCCTTCCCAGGTCTCCCGACCTTGCCCTTCCCTTTGGCCAGGTCACCAGTAGCAGGCACGCAGCCCCTTGGCTGATTGCAATACATGGCAACAGTCTCCAAGACAACCCCGACTCAGGGTCATTGCAGGGCTGTCTTGTTTCCAGGAAGCTTCTGTTCTAGGCGGAACAGTGGACTATTTAACCTGAACTCAAGGGACAGCCAGTAGGCGTCTACGGAATCTGGATTCTTTTCTCTGGTGGATTGGCTTTATGAACACACGCATCAGCCCCTACCTCTAAAGTAAATATTTCTGAAAGGCTTATGGAGTGTAGACATGACCTCTGCCCTGTGGATTTACCACCCATCTTGTTAACTCACAGCAGAAATTAGATGCTCCAGACTCTATTCTCTTGTCCTTAGAAGGGGAAGGAGCATGAAAACAGTGACGTAAGGAGGAATACATAACACAAAAATGTGTAATGAGCCCACCCCCAGCCCCCACATCTCTCTTGGCCTCTATTCCTGCGTCCTCTCTGCCATCTTACTGGCTTCATGTGTTTTATTCTTTCATAACGTAGCTATGCCATTGGAAGGATCAAGTGCTGCTAAGTACAAGTGAAGTAAAATGCAGGGTCTGCCCCTGAGTCCCCTTCCAGCATAGACTCCACTTTACTATAAATACTATAAATCTTAGCCAGCTGTTCATTCTGCCTAATATCGTTGATGGTATTTATTCTTGCCAGCATTCATTGAAAGTTGGTGCAACCTCTGCTGTTCACCATGTGCTGGCTAATTCCTGGGATAAAACCATCTGATGCTGTTAGCACAGTCTGTCAGGACTGAGGGAATCAGGAAAGTGTGGTTGACCCTACCTAGCATCTGTGATGCTAGCATGGGATAACTCAGAAGGATCCTGAAACTGATAGGATGCTTAACCTCTCTGCTCTTCGACTTTCTCCTTCATGACAAGGAATTTAAAATAGCGTTTCCTTTCGTGGCATTTTTAGGCATTTCATCTTGTTTATAAGTCACCATATCGTCTGTAAGTTCAAGAATATCAGTCATTTACTCTGATGATGTAGATTCCCAATGCTGAAACTCGAAGGTCAATTTTGCAGAGAATGAAAGCAAGTTGGGTTGCCTTCGTTTGTTAAGAAAAATTCTTTCTGGGGCTTCTATGATATTTAGGGTTAAGCTGGGTACAGAAATGTGTCATTTCTGTTCGGTCCTGTTCTGTGAGAACTAGTTTTAAGGACACAGTTTCTAGGTGACGTGTAGTTCAATCAATCTGCACTCTTTCTAGAAGTAAAGAGGAAGTGAAAATTCATTTGTCCTGTTTTTACCCTGATAGACCCTTGTGTAAAGAGGTCAAAGAATAGTTTCACTTTACCAAATCATATCTTAACTTCAGTGGTTCCATTTCAAGTCATGATCCCTCAATATGATGGCTTTGATTACTGGCTGTGATAATGAAACAAGAACTAAAACTCATACAACTTTTTCTTTCAAAGAAATTACTATATGAGATCTCCACATGCAGGCTGAAGCCTTTATCTGGATCAAAGTAGAACGAAGAGGTTGGACAGGAATTGCTTAATATCACAGCAACTAGGAGAATTTGACATTCAACACTGGTGACAAAGAACCTGTCTGCGGTGGTTTGAATGGATATGACCCCCATAGATTCATGGGTTGGATAATTGGCCATAAGGAGTTGCACTATTAGGAGGTGTGGCCTTGTTGGAGTAGGTGTGGCCTTGTTGGAGGAAGTGTCTCACTATGGGGTGGGCTTTAAGGTCTCCTATGGTCAGGCTATACCCAGTTTTGCACACAATCTCCTTCTCGTGCCTGAAGATCAAGATATAGAACTCTAAGCTCCTCCAGCATCATATCTGCCTGCATACTGCCATGTTTCCCTCTGTGATGATGATGGACTAA
Organism: Mus musculus; assembly: GCF_000001635.26. Classification (NCBI taxonomy): domain Eukaryota; kingdom Metazoa; phylum Chordata; class Mammalia; order Rodentia; family Muridae; genus Mus; species Mus musculus. The sequence continues at coordinate 42,528,962 of NC_000079.6, forward strand.
ACCTCTGAATCTATAAGTCAGATCAATTAAATGTTTTCCTTTATAAGAGTTGTAATGGTCAAGGTGTCTATTCACAGCAATGAAATCCTAAGACATAGCCATAAACACATACTAAATGGAATGGCACAAAATTAAAAGCTTCTTCATGAAAAAAAAACAATTAATTGCATGAAATGACACACTATTAAGTAGGTAAAAAATTTTGCTACCTATACATATATACACAGGAGATTAATATCTAGAATATAACTAGAACTTAAAAAATAAGTCATAGAAGCCCAAAGAACCCAATAAAATGGCTAATAAAATGAATAAATAATCTCCAAAATATGAAATAAAAATAGCCATATGAAAAATTTCAACATTCTTAGACATCAGTAAATTCGTATTAAAACTAGTTTAAGATTGTATCTCACTCTACTCAGAATGCCTATCATTAAGAAAACAGAATAAATATGCACACTGTTGAGTGTACAGGAGAGGAGATTTCTCAGATGTTGCTGGGGAGATTATAAATGGATTCAGTTAGTATGGAAACTCCAAAAACAGAAAGCAGACCTTCCATATGAACCAGCTATACTATTTCTGGTTATATTCCTACAGGTCTTTAAGTTGTACAATTATGTTTATTGTCACAGCCATATTATAGAATCTGCCATAACAGACAAATGTTATTTAAAAAGTCAACACACACACACACACACACACACAGAGAGAGAGAGAGAGAGAGAGAGAGAGAGAGAGAGAGAGAGAGAAAGAGAGAGAGAGAGAGAGAGAGAGAGAGAGAGAGAGAGAGAGAGAGAGAGAGAGAGAGATTTACACAGCCAGAGAAATAAATGGAATTAGGCTACTTACCAGAAAATGGCTGTATCTGGAGATCATCATAGTGAATGAACTAAGACCTAGAAAGACAAATATTGCTTGTTTTTTTTTCTCATTTGTGGATCCTACCTTGTATACAGATACATATAGCCAGTATTATATATGTGATGTGGAAGCAGAGAAGAGACTGGGGAAGGAAGGAAGGAAGGAAGGAAGAAAGGAAGGAAGGAAGGAAGGAAGGAAGGAAGGAAGGAAGGAAGGAAGGAAGAAAACCAGCCGGAGGTAAAAGTGAAGTGGAGAAGACGAGGAAAGTGTGGGGATGGCTGAACAAGGCAGAAGAAATGACAGATTTGAGAGGAAGTGTCTTATGAAGCAGTCATAGTAAGAATGAGCCCAGACCAATAAGACAGAAGGAATGGTTGCCCTTTACCATCCCCCGATGAAGCAGGACTCCCCATTCTACAAACAATTGAATAGGAATAAAGATGTCAAGGGCAGGAAACAAGGTCATCGGGAATCACCTCGCACAACTTTCATGACATGACAACTTAGCTGGGATAGTCTCTCATGTCAGAAGCTCACACCATGATTCAGGTCGCTTTTCAAAATAGGGTAACTGACCCCTGAGACAGCTCAGGGTACCAAAGACTTCATCACAATGTGATATTATCTAAAACTATGAGATTTTCTTAAATAAACCAACCTCTACTAGGAGGTTGGCAAATGACTGCCCATTGACCAAGTCCAGATTTTTGTAAATTCACATTTGCAAATGAAATTCCATTAGAACATGTCCATTTGTCCATTGTCTGTGAAAAATATGATGAAAAATTTATACATTTGATTGATCCCACACTGAAGCATTGTCTAGTGTCAGTTTCAATTGTAATGGGTGAGCTCAGTAGCTCTTACAGACATTTCTGCAAAATATGAAGATGTAAAATGATCTCACCCCTTAGAAGGTAGTAAAATCTTGTTAATATAGACTGAGTCAATGTCCATTCATATCACACACAGTATTTCACTGTGTTTGTACTATTAATCCTTTGCAATTTCTTAAGAATCATCTAAATCATAGAAGAGTAGTCAATGGTAACACAATTTTATAGTTAAGAATATTTCATAATGGCTGGATATAGTGATGCACATGTTTAAACCCAGACTCAAAGACAGGAAGATCTCTGAGTTCAAGGTCAACCTGGCGTACATAGCCAAGTCAAACAGGGATACATAATGAGACCTTGTCTCAAAAAATAAAAATGTATCACTCAAGTTTACTTTAATTAACAGCATGTTTCTTTCAGCCAAGACATCCTACAGCCTAAACCTCTTAGATGAAAAGAAAATCTTCATAGAAAAATAGTCTTAGATATCTCTAGGATAAAACTCAAAGTGCTCCAGCTAAGACCTGTATGCTATTGTGGAATCAGAAAGCTTTATTTTCTAATCCCTCACGTACACACTCTGGTTTCCATTGCTTTCTATGGTTTTATGACAAGCACCATAACTGTTCTTAGATAATAAACCTGCTCTGTACTTTCTGTTTCTGCTTCTAGGTAAACAGTGAGCAAAATATCCTTCTCCCTCTCTTTGTAGCACCAGCTACTTTTTTGTTAGTTTGTCTGTATGTTTGTTTGTTTCTATTGCTGGTTGCTGTTGTCTTACAAGCATGACTTCATTCCACTCTACTAAATCTTTTCTCGTCACTAAAAACTTCTCCTGTTGCTACAGCTCTTAACACTTCTATGAAGCAAATTTCCTCCCAAACTTTTGTCAGATTCTTTTCTCCCATTAATCCAAACACTTTCCTATCAGCCCTACACCCTCCCCAGGGTTTCCCTAGCATTCCACTAGGTTACCAATGACTTTGTCATCAAATCCTACACCAACAGCATATGGTACATTCAGGTCTGTTCTTTCTAACATCCTTCATCATTTCACTTCCGGGATCCCGGTCCTCTGTCACTCGTAGCATGTGTCTGGCAGGTGATAGGTATTCAGGAAATAACTGTTTAAATGATAAAAATCTGGAATGACCATCCTTATCTGAGTTACAAGTTAAAGTCACACCACTAACAAGAAGCTAAGAAATGATATCTGAAGCTATTTGTAAGATACACTAAATCCAAATGGCTGCTCTTTGATTCAAAAGCACCAATTACATTTAGCAAAAGAGCCACATCTCATCAATGTGCTACCCACAGACTGCTCTTGTTGAAAGAGGTTTAAGCATTCACTGACTCTTCATCAACCAATCAAATCAGAATTCTCGGTAAAACGTGGCCTGACAACCATTCTTCCTTAGCACTGTGTTTGAGAGAAGTTACATGAAAATCCTTGAGAGTATGTCATTGAGCTACATGATCGTAGTCACACTGGGAAAGGTCTCTCAGATGGAAGTTAAGGGAGAGAATACTGTAGTACTTACAGTATAACCCCCTCTCATGGCATGTGTATCAGCTAAGCCTTCACAGTCCCCTCCCCACTCTGTTAAAGGGGCCATAAGCTAACTGTGGGCATGCAGTGGTGTTTTTAAATTGAATTGAATTGAGGAACTGGGCTGAGTGGAAAGCCAGCCAGCATGTACATTTGAGTTGACTTATATCTGATTCTAAAATAACTTTTACTCAGTATATCTCTCATGGGCCGAACTATCCTGCATGGCAAATAGCAATTACAAATCCAGACTTGCAAGGTTGTTCGGAACAGGACTTGAGACAACGGAGCGGTTTTCCTCAGCCTCTGCACGTTTTCAGAGAAGCAAGGCACGTATCATGGGGGCGTTGTAAACATTGTGTGCGAACGAAGCTGGGACTGTGATGCACAGGGCTTCCTCTGGGTGGATGACATGCCATTAAGACAAATGACATTCAAGCCACTCAGTTGGGCAGTCAAAGATTATTAACTGATTTCCGTCCTGGATTTTTTCCCCCTAGAGCTCTTTAGTGACCAGGCAAGATTTCACTGTTTAATATTTAAACAAATGTTCTTATGCCGAGACAATAAGGCACTGTTGTGACTGTAAATATTCTCCAGTATGGCTGACTGCCATCCTGGTGGAGTAAATAGCCTAAGCTCACTTCTAGAAACTCTCAGGAAGAAAGTGTCCCATTTTACTGATACATATGACCGGGCTCTACTGAGGCTCTGTGTCCCAGGTACGTGCAGGCTTCTTTAAGGGGCAAGGCCTTCCATTGTGTCACTCCTAGCAAAGCACAAAGTCTTGGTTGGCATTAATCTTGTTGGCTGAACACATTGGCTTGCTTCTACATGTGAGTGCTTCTCTGTCTCTGCATCAGCAGTGGCCTTTTAAACAAGCCCCTTCTCCATCATCCATCATCAAAGAAGGGTGGTGGACCTTGGATCTGAGCTCCTCCATCTTACTCTAGTTGTTAAGATGGCTTCAGTAGATGACAAATTTAAACTTACTTGGAGAAAGGCAAGTGTTCATGTGAGCTAAGACCAATCTCAAAGTCCACTTCGATGTAATAAAAGAGTAGCTCTATCTTTTTTCCCCCTAGAACCTGGTGCTTTCATATTTCAATCAGATAGGGAAAAAGAAGGACAACTCGACAAAGTAGTTATGGTCATCTGTGTGCTTGTAAGAAAAATCTAAGGGGTGATTTGGAAAATAAACTTCGACCACATTGCTGGGGATATCCCCCTGGGTGTAGACGTGAGTGAAGGAGGCTGGAGGTTGCCATCTTTGCCCCAGTGGATGATTTAAGAACCTAACATTGTAAAACATAGAATTTAGGTAGCATTCATGTCCACCACATTTTAGCAAGTGTTGGTTTAGAGTACAGGCAGTCCAAGACTGCATTGTAAAATCAGTGTAAATGGCTGCGGACTAGACAGTAGCAACAACAAAAGAGAAACTCATTGAGCCTTAAAGAAAGAGCATTGTTGGTTTTAATCATTCATTGTAAAGCAAATTGAATTATGTGTATCCTGCCTTGTTTCCAAAAGAATGACGCTCAGACTATGAATTATTTATTTATCTTTAGAGCAATTACTGGGTAAATTACCCTGGCCTCTTTTTCTAATGGCTAGACTAGCTACTTCCCCAACTCTGCTTCCCAGACACTTGCTTTGGGTCTTCCCAGGTTATTACCGCTCCAGCCATCTGTCTTGGGGGACGTGGAACATTTCACTCGGTCACCTGTTCCCGGTCTAATATATCTAATGGAGACCTCCTCTTCTCTTCTGTCTTCTTTCTTCTCCTTCTTCCTCCTCTTTTCCACTCGTGGTCCCTACCTGCACACCCCACCTACCTCTATTCCCTCCAGTAATTGGCCATAGCTGCCTTTATTTAACTAATAGTTTCAAATTGTGGAGCAAGGTTTGCACAACAAAAGCTCGTGTGTGTGTGTGGGAGGAGGGGGGGGGTCGCATGTCTTGGGGCAGCCAGATCTTGGGATACAGAATTTTGCATCTGAATACAAAGCAGCACCAGATCCAATCCCCAACATTTCATTTGGCTTATTGCTTATCCTTACTAGTAAACTATATTTATTTCAAACATAAAAAATAAACAAAAAAACAAAGCCCTTTGCACTCTTGTTGTATATAACTTCCCTGTGTCATGTGGTCTGTTTGGTAAATGTATGTTTGGTACATATGTGTGAGTGTATTGGCATATATTTCTATAGAGGCCAGAGGAAGATATGAGAAAGACAGTCCTCTATGTACAGGCAGAGAGACAGTATCTCACTAAACTCGAAGCTTTCCTTTCAACTCTGCTGGTAAGCCACCAAGGCTCTGAGGTCTGCCTGTTTCTGATCCACAACTCTGGGATTATAGACACATCCAACTCAGCCTGGTTTTAAACCTCCTGCTTGCATAGAAATTGGTTTCTAACCACAGAGCCAGACCCTCAGTCCCTGGGTATAAATTCTAGAGCATGCCTAATATATTCTCCAATAGCCAAGAAGACAATGCATTCGAGAACAGAGGATGTGAATGCATTCCGAGAGAGGATGTGAACTATGTGTGTTCACCCTTATGGGCATCTCCAGTCCTCTACTGACGAGCTCAACATAGCTCCCTGGGGTTAGAGAATAATCTAAAACTTCCTGGCCATGGGGAGAAGTGTTTCTTCTCCTTTGTCCCATGAGAGGATTGCCAAGGAGATGTTGTTTAAGAATGTGACATCTATTGGGCTTAATAAATATAAGTTGAAATCTCAGAGCATAGATTGCTAAGAAAATTAATATGTCAGAAAATGGCGACAAATACCTCTCTAGGATATGACTGTCCCAAAGCCTTGACCTCATCAGTAGAAGACACACTTATTTTACAGGTTCATAGGAAATGAAGAGGAGAAGCTGAAGAAAGGTTTTTAAAAAGTAAAAATGTGAATGCTACATATGAAAGTAATGCATGATATAAAAAAAGAACAATTAAATTCCATAATCTGACATGAGCAATAAGTAATGACCGGAACCAGGTTTTAACTTTAAAATGGAAAGCACTCAGAAGGCAAAGGAGGGAGGAGGATGTGTGAAGATAGAGAAAGAAAGAGGGAATGGGGGACCGAGGAAAGACTGATTTAATTATTATTTTTTATTATTGGTTATTTTTTTAGTTACACTTCAATTGTTGTCCCCCCTTCCCTGTTTCCTCTCTGCAAACCCCCTATCCCATCCCCCATTGCCCCTGCCTCTATGAGGATGCTCCCCTACCCACTTCCCCTCACTGCTCCAGCATCTCCCTATGCTGGGGCATCAAACCTCCACAGGACCAACAGCCTCTCCTCCCATTGATGCCCAACAAGGCCATCCTCTGCTGCATATGCAGCTGGAGCCACGGGTCCGTCCATGTGAAATCTTTGGTTGGTGGTTTAGTCCCTGGGAGCTCTTGGGGGGGGGGGATACTGGTTGGTTCATATTGTTGTTCCTCCTATGGGGCTGAAATACCCTTCAGCTTCTTCAGTCCTTCCCCTAACTCTTCCATTGGGGTCCCCATGTTCATTCAGTCTGATGGATGTCTTTGAGCATCCGCATCTGCATTGGTCAGGTTTCTCAGTGCATTTAGTGTGGCTGAGTCTTGGTCCCATGCTTAGCAGCCAGGTTCTTGCCCTATGCCAGTGCTCTGCCTTTGTCATTCATATATGTAGTACTGTTAAGCCACTCCAATAGCAATGCTCAGGGTTTCTTTGGGTGTTTATTTTACAGTGGAAACCATTAAGAAAAGTAACTGATGGAGGAGATATGATGATAAATGCCAATCATTTATTAAGCTCTCAGATCCACTCCACACATGGAATTAATGGGATATCGCTTTATTAGCCTCACAGCACCTGTCTGAGATGGGTTTTATTACCATACTTTTACCTAGAAGAATACAGAAGCTCAGGGAAGTCCTTTACTAAGGCCACCTTATATCCAAGTGACAGCTGGGATTTGAACCCAGGTGTGTCCCTTTCCTAGTCCACTCCACATTAGTGAGATTGGGTGCTCCAGGTGATGAGTCAAGTAGCTTGGACCTGTTTCTTAGGGTGCCGGTCACTCAGTGTATGGACAGATCGTTGTCCATATTATTTTGTGCCTTAGTTTCCCTGTCTTCTTGCTTGCTAGCTAGTTACAAACAGTTTAAATGTAGCACCAACTGCAGTAAATACAGGGCATCTATCTGTCTTCCAAATCCAGTTGGAAAGTAAGGCCAGTCCTTCAGGATCTCTTTCGTTACCATAACAAAACAAAACAACAACAGGCAGGTTAGGACTCCCATTAAAATAGCTGAGAAACCATTACCTGAACTTGGACCATTTTCTCCATTACCAAATGTCTTTGACTATTTTATTCTCATAGAGCCGAGCTCCTATCTAAAACAAAGCATTGCAAACCAACGGGCAAGAGCCAAAATTATCTCCCAGACACTCCAGTCTAGAGTAACCACTTTCTAATGAGCCACTGCTTTCATTAACGGTTTTGCGGTACTGACTCATTCTCCTGGATTCATAAGAGACACAAACATACCACATCATGTTTTTTTTCTACACAGATGCTCTTTTTAGGCTATGTAATAAGTCTCTGGTGAATCTCTGAAAAAAAATTAAATATTTGTCCCAATTTAAAGAAGTTTGCACAGAGCTGTGCAAGAATTAAAAATAACCACATTCGACTCTGCTCCCTGGTGTCAAGGCGGATGCTTTGCAAGAAGGAGCTTGGGGAAATGAAAAGGAACATGAAATGAGTGGTAAGGAAACAGATGTCCAGAGCCTCAGGGACTGGCGGTGCAATTCCTGAGCAAGCTGCAAATTGCAAATGAGTCCAGGAAGGAGATGTGGTGATGTGGGGGAGTGCTATCTTTTGGGTAGGTCCTGTGTCTGTAGGGGTTTCATTCTTTCAATATCAAGTCAGTGATGGCACTGAGAATATATTTGTGTTCCTTGTATTAATGGATGAACCCAGGCTGACCCTGAGAACATGGAAATTCAGAACAACTTGATTCAATATGCACAGAAACTTGGTGAAACATTTTAAGCTTGTGTTCCTAACAACATGCACACATACACACACATCTATATACACATATGTACACATATACACACATAGTGTACACACATGTGTGCACATACACACATACACACACCACCACCACCAACAAAAACAGTAGAAAACCATTTGGAGTTTATTATCCACCTCATACTCCAGGTCACTGAAGCACAGCTATGGACTGATTCCAAAGAAGCATACATGATGAGCTTCTAACTAGAGAGGAAGCACAGTAGCTTCCCTTTTCTTTACCCAGTGAAATATCTCAAAAAGGAGCAATATGAATTACTAAATGGCATAAGTTGTGCAGTCCTGAGACTTGTTGAACACCAAAAACATATGGTTAGGAGTGTAACTATCATTCTGGAAGGTCTTTGAAGCTCAGAATTCATGTGCCACTAGGAGAAAGACAGGGAGGAGGGAAAACATGGGGGATATACCTATGACCCCAAGCCTTTATCTCCATTCACACAAAAAGGTCCCCAAACTCATACACTGTCATACCTGTGGAAATGCTGCATTCAAATTCCTCAGGTTCCCTTCATATTGGTTCACTACACTAAGACTTCAGAAATTCTGGACATTGCAGTTCTTTCCCATTCACAAAGAAGTACCCATTCTCCAATTCTAGATCACAGACACCCTGAGTCTAAAGACGCTTGGAATTAGATGGTTTCTTCTAACAAAATTAGAGGCCAAGAGCAAGAAGAGAAAAATTACTCAATCCAAACTATCCAGCAGAGCAGAACAATGGTTACAGATTGATGCATGCAGGACATTGTCTATTTTTTCCCATTACAACCCAGGATTCATCACCATAGGGCCATGTAATTAGTAGGCACTCAATAAGTACTTGGATGGAAAAAAAAATACTTAACAAGTCCTGAAGAGTCATCCGTTGTTCTTCCTACTACCCAAGTACACATGGTAGATCTCCAGAAAACATCATCAACAACAACCATTTGAGAACTGACTGAGCTCTGAATGCCCCACCTCAAGCCCTGAAATGACCTAATATTTTATCTTGGAATGTTCCACTATGTTTCCAAAAATTCCTAGTATGTAGTGGTGTGGTTTGGCTTACTTGTGTTTTCACAAGCTTGGCTATGTTAAGTCTACTGCCAAAGCTCCGTTGTTAGCCCCATATATCAGATATTTGCCTATGAAAACACATCACCTCTGGTTACTAATTTGGGGTAGTGATTCTCTGGCTTTCTCCTTAACTCATGTCAACTGTGCTAGTTGCACAACTTGTTTACCTTGGTCTGTAGTAAGAGGAGATTTAGCATATCACAAGATCATACACAGGTGAATCTCAGCACATATTGAGTCCTGTACCAAGATGCTTCAGTGCTAGGGACATGGCTCGGTTGGTAAAGTACTTGCTTTCCAAACTAATATCCTGAGTTTGCTTTCTAGAATCCAGCAAAAAGCCAGATGTGGGGACTAGAGAGTTAGTTCTTCAGCTAAGAGTGAGTATTGCTCTTCTTTTAGGGGACCTGAATTTGCCATATCAGGTGGCTCACAATGGCCCATGACCTCCATCTTCAGGAGCAAGGTGGGGAAGTATTATGCCTCTAGCTTCCAAGGCACCACATCCACCCTTATGTGCACATAACCATAACAATACACACACACACACATATATGGAGAGAGAGAGAGAGAGAGAGAGAGAGAGAGAGAGAGAGAGAGAGAGAGAGAGAATAAAGACAGTTAACACACATACACAGAGTTTAAAATGAAAACAATTTTTTTTTATATATAAAGCCAGATGTGGTGGCAGACATCTGTAATCTAGGAGGCAGGTAAATCTTTCCCACACATTTGCTAGGGCTCACCTTTTCAAGGAGATGGACACAGATAACTCATTTTTAAAGGAAAAAAAATCTGATTTCAAACTAGATTTGCAGGTGAGGCCAGTTTTTTTGTTCTGAAGAATTTCAATAAGCGTCCATAAAATATTGGCCTGGGACAGAAATATGATTCACATTACATTCACCTTTTTGTAAAACACACCTGTGCAAATGGGGAAATATTTTTGAGACAACAATGAAGTAGGCAGAAAAACTCATTGTTGTTCCATGTTTTAGGAATGACCCAGGGGTCTGGAACCAGAAGGGCCAAAACCCTTTAGCATGTACACTTTTTCAGATCCTGGGGGCTAAGGACAACCTAATCCCCTGCCTGAAGGACTTCTGCTTGTTCCATAGCAAAGCCAGAGATGAGAGATGGACCATGGAGTCCTGCTATGCTAACTGGGAAAGAATATTTAAACTCATAGAGAGGTGACAAATGCCCTCATCCTAGCCAGCTTTGTATGACATGTAACAAATAGTAACGTCTTGACACTGAGATGTTCATAGGCTGCATTAAAATAATAGCACAAGAGACATTGAAAATAAAATAAGATTTTAAAAAGATACATTAATGTGCTCATGTTCCTTGAATAACAGTGGTGTTATTTCCTAAAGCACGTTATTTTGTAAATAGCACATCTCTGAACTGTATCTAGTACCTATAACTTGTGGAGCATCCTAGCTAAGTTACACAGCACACTGTAGAGTGTCAGTTTTTTATCCTAGTATCAGAGGCTGACTGGGAGCTGAGGTCACTGCTACTGCACACTCTCAGGGGCAAGGATGGAATTGTGTGTGGCTGTTCCAACAACAAAACCAAATCAAACCTTGCGCTATGTTTTGACACCATGGTAAGTAAAAAAAATTACACATCAAGGTTTTGTAAGTCAAGGCCTGTCTCTATATGAAAAATCAGATAAGAATGTCACAGTAGTGGCACAATTAGCGCATGGTACTTCACAATGTGTATTACAATTGGAGACATCCTTGTGACTCTACCTTTCCTGCACTGGAGAAGAGAAAGGAAAATGATGAGTTAGATTATTGGTTATCTCCCTAAAGTATTTGTTTGTATGCCAGAGAGGTACCTAGAAAGACATGTCTTGTAGGTTGTCATAAAAATGGAGCTGTCACACGGGCCTGGACAAGTTGGAGCCAAACAAAGCCCCAGCATTGAGAGAGGAACTGAGCACAAAGTTCCACCCCTAACAATGAAGCTATTCTCAGTTCATAGCTACTGAGAGAACAAAAATCCATTTTCACCAATGGAGTGCCATTGGATGTATCAACCACACTCTATGGCAGGCCCCGTGTGTGTGTGTGTGTGTGTGTGTGTGTGTGTGTGTGTGCGCGCGCGCGCGCGCGTGTGTGTGTGTGTGTGCATGTGCGTATGCATGTGCATGTGCGTGCACTCGAAAGGCCATGGATCCCTGGAGCTGACATTATAGACAGTTGTTAGCCAATCTACTTGGGTGCTGAGAACCAAACTTCAGAACTCTGGAAGAGCAGGAAGCATTCCTATCCTCCAAGTCATCTCTCCAGTACCAGCATTTATATAATATTTTAACAAACTCCCAGGTGATGGTGATGCCATATCTAATAACTGCAGATTTCTATACAGCCAGATTCCTCAAGCCCTCTTCCTAAAGCATCCTTCTGTACGTGTGGGTATCACAGTTGTAATTAAACAGCTCTCCTGAACAAACATGCTGAAGTCCAGAAAAGTTCCTTCTGTAGGTTTAGCCCACAATGACAGATACCAATAACAAAGGTTGGTGAATACTGCTCTTTTATTCCAGGACCACTTACTTATTCACCCTATTCCCTATCTGACCATCTTAGTTTGGGTTTCTAGTGATATGAAGAGACACCATGACTAAAGCAACTCTTATCCAGGGCAACATTTAATTGGGGCTGAATTATAGGTTCAGAGGTTCAGTCCATTATCATCATGGCAGGAAGCATGGCAGTGTCTGAACAGACATGGTGCAGAGAGTCTTGATATGAGACAACTAGGAGAGACTTCCTCTTCCATAGTGAGTGGAACTTGAGCACGAGGCATCCTCAAAGCCTCCCTACATGGTGACACGCTTCCTCCAATAAGGCTACAATTCTTAATAGTAACACTTCCTGTGGGCCAAGTGTATTCAAATCACCACATTGACATACAGATTTCTTCCTCACTCATCAAGATTCCTTTGAATCTCAGTCTTGAAGGAACTATGACTAATTGAGCCCAACTATCCTTCACCTGCCACTACAAGGACAATATCTTTTGACTCAAGTCAGCCTTTCTAGCATGGGAAACACTTTACACACCCTCCTTCTGTTATTCACTCATTACCCATCTTTATGAGACTAGGATACCTGCTATTTTCTGACTACAGTTCAAAACCCATGAGCCATGTCTAATGCATCCTTGTATGTCTAATGCATGCAGTGTTTTGTACAGAATGGGTGCTGGGCATCTTAGAACTTAAGAAGAAAATAGCAAGGACCCAGTAAAATCAAAACTGATGTCAATAGAACTTGCTCTTGGCCATCACAGCATATACCTTCTTTACCATAAAGTTGTGCTAAATAAGATGAACTAAATTTTGTTGAGAGGAAAAGTGTGTGTGTGTGTGTGTGTGTGTGTGTGTGTGTGTATTCTATATTATATAGTTATGCTTATAGTAATTAAAACAATAAAAGGTAGCTTTTTAAGCTCATAGCACAAAACAGAGAATAACAATGCAGGCTTCCCAAATTGTTCTAAAATACATGAAGAGCACATGAGAGTGTTAACTCAGTGGTAACAATATTGACCTTAAAAAGGTCTCAGCTATAGTAGCAGAAACCAGATTGGAGGCAGAGTTGCTAGAATGAGCTCATATTGTAGAAACTACTTAATTGGTGAAAATAAGCAAATTGTTGCCTCAATCGGTGTTCTACTGTGATCAGCGAAAGGATTTGGAGAGCTGACCTGCTGCACACAGAGCTATGCTTTGAAAAGAACAGGACAGTGTCTCTGACCAGACTCCCCAACTCCCCTGGTCCTAACATGTCACCATTACACTCTTTCCAAACACCTTAAGGCTCTGTTATTCCAAACACCTTAGATAAAATGCCTTTGCTTCTGAGAAAATCTCTTATCCTCAGCAAGACAATTGAATTTTTGGACCAGATAATATTTATTGTGAGAGCCGTCTTATGTATTCCTGGCATTGTCTTATGTATTTCTGATATTTAGTCCCTGATGTCTACTCAGAATCAGCCCCACTCTCCAGCCATACTATAAAAAAAAATAGTATCTCTAGACATTGTCAAATTATCTTAGAAGAGACAAAGCCACTATCTGCCCCATTGTGGAGATCAATTTCCCATGAAACACCCCCATAGGGTGTTACTCTCTGCAATGTCAGTGTGACATAAAAACAGCCTCCCTCTCTCCTCTGTCCCACTTGTGGGATTAGGGCAGTGTTCTTCTGGCTGATTTCATGAGCCCAAACAGATCTAGTTATCAATGGGATGAGAAAGTATATAGACCCCATCAACCTCATTTCCAGCTGAATGTCAGGAATCAGAGGGTTATCATGAAAGGTCCTGAGAGGGGAGGAAAAGAGTCACTTGACTTGTATTACTATAATAATTTACTTTATTAATCACTAAAAGTATTGTGGCTTTGAGAAAATAATCAGTACAATCCAATGTCTCAAAACCAAAACAACCTAAGAAGGAAAACATTGAAAATTCTCATTCCTGTTCAGTGTTGTCTGCCACACCTCCTCTCGGTGCAAGTAAGTATTTTATGAGTGCATTTGGGATCCTTCCAGAATTCCTTTATGAAAACAGAAGAGCATGCAAATACATGTTCATAATATCCAAGTTCTTATGCAAAGATACAGTGCTCTCGCTGTCTCTGTTTCTGTCTCCCTCTCTGTCTCTCTCTTTGTCTGTCTCTATCTCTCTGTTTGTCTGTCTCTGTCTCTCTCTCTCTTTCTGCATATTTTCCTCTATTTAACCTCTTGGAGACCTCATACAGACAGGCTTGTCGTCATTTCTGTATGTATTTAAGCTGCTGTTTTTCAGCACACAGTTATGCACTGTGGCTTAGACGGCCTTCTCCTGGTAAACCCTTGTTTCTCTCCAATACTGTAGTGATTATCCTTGGCCATGAATCATTTTATATGTCTGCTCACTATCTCATCTGATGCTTATAAACCTCACAAGGTAGACAGGGAAGTGTTCATCATCTGCTGTTCAAACTGGATGCATTTTGTGTGTCCATGGCAACAAAATACCCCACACATTTTATATAAAACCTCTGACAACATTAAGTGTATAGTTCAGTATTAAATACCCTGACATGATTGTGGTCTTCCAGAACTAAAACTCAACCCATTAAGTAAAAGTCCCCTCTATCCCTCTCCTTTTAGTCCTTAGTAACCATCTTGCTGTTACTCATTTCTATGATTTTGATAATATTGGATGTTCATGTTAATAACTAGAGTCACAAAGTATTTGTCTTTTTGTGACTGTTTCATCTCACTATAATACCCCCAAGACTCAGCCATGTTGCATTCCTTCCTACCATGGCATTACATAGCATCACACATCTGTACTTGATTTGCTTGTACCATCTCTCAATAGACATCTGGTTTGCTTCCACATCTCTTCCACCAGTTGTCACTTCTACTACTATAAACATAATTGTGATATTCTTTTGAGACTTTGAGTTCAGCTCTTAGGCTATAGGCAGGATTGCTAGATTGTATGCTGATTCTACTTTTAATTTCTTTAAGTTTTTACATTTATTTTGAGTAGAGGAAAGAGGGTAACTTGTGGTTGCCAGTGCTTTCTACCATATGGGTCCTAGGGACCAAATTCAGGCTGGCAAGCTAGGCAGCAACTTTCACCCTCCAAGCTAACTTACAAGCCTCTATTTTCAATTTTTGAGGATGCTTGCCATAGCAGCTCTCCCATTTTAAATTGTCTCTAGTGATGTTTCATGGTGAAACTTGGGTTACTAAATCTTATGAACTTGGTTTGTTGCTACCCTCACAGATCATACCAGATACAGCTTGAAGATGACAACTGGTCTTGGTACAGTACACTGCCCTGAATCATTATAATTTTTGTACTAAGATTCTGAAGGAAACTCACAGAGCAAGCCTGGCTTCCCACCATCACTAAGTTTGACTCTCTGTTCAAAGTCTCGGTGATGATCTGGTAGTGAGTTTTTATATCCTTTGAGTGTGTTATTCTCCCTCATGTTCCTCAGACTTCTGCATACTCTCTTCTACTACCACTGTGCTTTATACTCTTGCAATGCCAAAAGATGGTTGCACCAGCTCGTTGCCGGGTTTTCATGACAAGCTCTGTTTTCCCTCCACTGTTCATAAATCAATTAAAGTCTTAATGGAGAGAGACAGAGACACCGAAAGAGAGACAGAGAGACAGAGACAGAGAGTAGAAGAGGAGTAATATACCCATAGCCATGCTTGTGGAAGAAGTCCTAAACAGCTAGCACAGTAACAGTAACCCAGCTACATGTGTTTACTGACCCCACAGGCTGTGATCTCTGGGCCAGGCACGTGGAGCCGGAGGAAGGGCTAACTTTTGGCTGTATTGTTAGGTTTTTCCACCAAAGAATTATTGCAGGAAGACAGGTCACAAAGTCAAGGCATATATTACTGAGCAGGGAATACCACCAGAGGCAAAAACAAACAGCAGCAGGAACAAAGGAAAGTCTGACCCACTCTCCCTAACACATCTCAGCAACATGAGTGGTTGGAGGCTGTTTCAATAGTGATAGCCTAAGCTGATGACAGTGCTCTCTAGAATGTCTATGTGATCCAAAAATTTTTTTTTTCATGTCTACTTGGTCAGACAACCAATGAAGAAAAGGAAGGTCGGGGCTACAGGGAAGGGTGTGGGTGAATTGTTGTCCAGCAAAACTAACACTTTGCTAATTTACACACGCCTCAGATCAGCTTTCAAAGGGTTTTTATGTTGTACACTGTCAAAGAATTTGTGCTAAGTATAAAATAACATTCTCTGACAGCACTGGTGTAAAGGCGTGGCTTTCACACATGAATGAAATGACCCAATTACTAACTTAGTTCTAGAAATTTATTTAAGTGTGTGTGTGTGTGTGTGTGTGTATGTGTGTAATATAGTATAAATTTACATTATATATAATCTATCTCCACTCAAATGCTGTTTCAATATGAATAAAGAATCTGAAAGAAGTAAACAAATATTTGGATGGCTGAAGAGATGGCTCAGCAGTTACGAGCACTGGCTACTCTTGCATAAGACCCATATTCTGCTTTTAAAACCAATATGGTAGCTTACAACCACATGTAACTTCAGCTTTAAGGAATCTAACATCTTCCTCTGACCTCCACAGGCACCAAGAATAAGTGTGATGTTCATATGTGATGTAGGCAAACACTCATATACATAAAATAAAATAAAACTAAATAATTTAAAGAACAAAAATGCTGGGTGGTGGTGGCACATGCCTTTAATCCCAGCACTTGGGAGGTAGAGGCAGGAGGATTTCTGAGTTCGAGGCCAGCCTGGTCTACAAAGTGAGTTCCAGGACAGCCAGGGCTATACAGAGAAACCCTGTCTCAAAAAACAACAACAACAACAAAAACCCAAAAAGAAAAAAGAAAAAAATGGTATTGAGAGAAAGTACAGACATTGTTTACTTAGCTTGGTATTTTAGAAGGCTTCCTCTGTTTTAGAGTCCATGAATGATCAGTGAGCAAGTCAGACAAGGAAGGTGGACACAAAAAGCTTATATTTTAATAGTAAAACCATTTAAACAAACAAACAAACAAACAGAAAAGTTAATAATAGTATTTGAGAATATAGTCATTGTTATAAAATATAGAAAGTGAATATTAGAAAGAATTGTTCTAGTACCAGAATGCTGGGTTCGGAATGTAGTTCTCAGTACAGCACTTGCAAGGTAGTCATGTCTTCCTGGGCATCCTCTCTAAAAGACAATGTTAATAAAATAAAAATAAAATACTATCTGTCAAAACATGTGTGACACCCCCCCCCCGAAAAAATCTATTCATAGAAAGAGAGAACTCAAACTTCTATATGAAGGGAATTTCGAACTAACTTCAAAATAGTAGACCTTCGTTTGAGAAGTTAAAACAAAAACAGAAAATGTAGGGGAAAAAATGAAACTATGTTGCCAAATTTGAAATGAACAAAACCGAAGGTAATCATGAACTAGATTCACTCAAACGTTTTTATTATGCAAACACTAATCAAATTGACAGCGCCTTGCCAGAACTGATAAGGAAAGACCTATTTTCCTAAAGATGTGTTTTTATATATTTTCAATTGTCAGTGTCCGTAGGCAACCCTGAGTGAATTTGTGTGCACCTCACGCTGCAGGAACCCACAGCAGTCAGAAGAGGGAATCAGTCCCCCTGGAACTGGAGTTACAGGCAGTTGTGAGAAGCCAGACATGGGGGCTGGGAATGGAAGCTAGGTTTTCTACAAGAACAGCTTGTGCTCTTAACTGCTGAGCCATCTTTCTAGCCCCAAGAGACATAATTTTTTAAAGTGTAATATATCAAAACAGATTCAAGAAAGCCTAAAATAGAATAATATTCTAAAAGAGGATAAATGGATTGCTTAAAATCATGAAACAACGAAAGCCACTAAGCCCCTCTACATCCATCATTACAAACCCACTGTCACAGATGACTGGAAGCACCCTAGATCAGGGGTTAGCAAGTGTTTTAAGGCAAAAGGATAGCTTCGGCTTTTATAGGTTATATAAAAGTTCTCCCATGTACGTTTTGGTTTTGTTTTGATTTTTATAGCCATTTAATAATGTGAACACCGTTTTTAGCTCGGGAGTTATACAAATACAGGGCATGGATTCATCCAGCAAGCCATGGAGTTTGCCAAGCCTGCCCTCATCCAATACTTTTGGAAAGATTCCCA
Organism: Mus musculus; assembly: GCF_000001635.26. Classification (NCBI taxonomy): domain Eukaryota; kingdom Metazoa; phylum Chordata; class Mammalia; order Rodentia; family Muridae; genus Mus; species Mus musculus. The sequence continues at coordinate 42,547,101 of NC_000079.6, forward strand.
GAAACTCATCCAAAGAGTTTCTGAAGAAAACGAACGTACCAGGAAATGGGAAGAAGAAGGACCCAGGTGACACGCAATGGGCTCCGTGAGAGGAATGAAGGAAATTCTCGTGATGAAGCAGAAGATATGCACGCAGCAGGGCTGGAGGGCAGACCCCACTCCCACCGCCACATTCGAAGAGGAGAGAAAGGTTTTGAAAGAGTTGAATCCCCAAAGAAAGGATGGGAGAAGACATGGAAAGGTGTTTGGCTGATGTATCCATGGGTTTGAAAATAGATTCAAAATAAGTACATGAAACCCAAAGAACTTCAAAAAGATAAGGCAGTGAATAACTAACTCCAGGGGGCGGGTGAATACCTAACACGCAGTATTCAACCTGAGTTGATGACTACTAACTGGAGCAAGGATGGGAAAGGTATATTCAACTCATTTTCAAAACAAAAGCAACATTTTGAAAAATCAAGAAGTTGTTGCTTGCCCCACTGTATGAAACATGATCTGAAGTATCCGCAGGTAGTTTTGTTTCTGACTATACATTCCTACCCAACTGTCTTGTCCTAAGGTCACCATAGCAATGGCAAAATGTGTCTGGCTTTAGAGGGGAGAGTGATTTACTCTTGAGCCCCCAACAATGAGTTTCCTCACGTGCTGCTCATGATACACGAATATAAAGTAGTTTTAGGGTTGCACATTTTTACTTTTGTGACTCTGTTTATTCTAGTTGTCTTTTGTGTCTAGATATTCAAAATGTCTGCCCATTATGCCTGCTGTGTGCCAGAGGATTTGGACGGTACTCAGCCATCACCTCTTCTCCATCCTGAAAAAAAAAATTTGGATTTCTTTTCAAACTCTTCACGCATAGATGGAAAATGGCAGTGGCCTAGCAACCTTTGTCTTCTTATGTCCTCAGCACGTAGCTATATGAACGTGGTCTGAACTGTCTCCTGCTACAAAAAAAAAAATTGCTGTAATTATTGAAACCTAGAAACTATGGAAGAATGTGGCTCTGTCGCCTGCATTTATCACATCCATTAGTAACTCTTTACTCCAGGATTTTAAGTTAAGAACAACTCATTGGCCCATCCTCAGTTAAAAAAAAATAGTTAGAGAAATAAAGTGTCTTCAAGCTACTTATCGTAGCTCTCCGTGCGACCGAATTCAACAGGAACTGAACTTACAGTATTGGTTCCTAGTTTCCTAACATTCTCCTTAATTTCTTTCATTTTCTTCTTTTCCCCCAGTGTTCCTTTGGTGTTTATCTATGGGTTTGCACATACATACCATCCTTGATTACTCACATACATCTACAGAGAAAATAGGTTCCAAGTGCTATGAAGTTACTTAATAAATACATGGCACCTTTACTCCTTCATGTTCATTGACTCCTCATAGCTGCCAATCATGTTGGAGGCTGATGAGGCCATAGGCTGCTTAATTTGTCTATTGATACCTAAAAGATCACTTGTGTCAACCACAGCTAACCTTTTGAAGTTGATCAGATACAAATAAATCGAATAAATGAAATCAAAGACATAAAACAGCATGAGACAACAGACATTTGGGTCACAAAGCAGAAGCAAACTCTATTCAGGAGATGGTACCTGCTAACTAAACTACTAGTAAATATTAATTGACTAACACTGGGTGCCTGGATTACGCATTGGCAAACAGTAAGTAATCTAACACATGCCAATTCCTTTTGGTCTAAGTCACTCTTGTCTAGACTTATCAATCCCACAGAGTCTTGATCCTATGCCAGTACCCATAGATTTAAAATTTCTTCTCCTAGGAGAACCCGTCCATTCTACTTTTATATATTTTTATAAATGTTAATAACATATATTATGGGAAGGCCGCTGCTGATTGGAGACAATCATCTCTGGGTAGATAATGTTATTTGCCCACTCCATAACAGATTGAAGTCAGGAGTTTGTGGGGAATCTCCTGTAACACAGTGGACAAAGTCATGGAGGAGACTCTTCCTGAATTAGAAAGGCATCCCACGCTTTTCACAATTCTCAGTGGGAGGGAGAACAAAACAGCGTTGCTCATTGCCTTCTATAGGAATTTGGGTGGAATCAAGGGCTGAATATTAATTGTGTTTTTACAGGAAGAGTTACACCAGGAAGCTTTTCTAGCTGGAGGAAAAAAATAAAGATAGGAATGAAAATAGGCAATGTACTTCAGGAAAAAAAAAATCAAAACCAAGAGCTTTGCAAGTGACTCACCTGAAAGTCATGTCAGGAATGCCGGCTTTGTACCAGATGGCTGCTTTGCACAGCAGACAGGATGCTTGAGATCCGGGTCAAGGGAATGAGTCTCTTCTTTAGACCAGACCCTGGCTTAATCTTCTTGAGCTTTGGACTAACTCACATGAAGCCACTTTCTAGAGGTCTTGGAAAGTGTTGTATTCTGGGTTCCTCGCTGACCTCTCAAAATCTCATATTTCAACCCTGTTTTCTGGACCTTGAACAGCAGAAACAACTATGTCTACCTTGGCAGCCCATTTCTAGGAGGAAACCTCTGTGTCTGGTGATCCAACTTACACACATATATGCATTTAATGTAATGGCACTGTGCTGTCTCTTGGTTTTTGTTTGTTTGTTTGTTTTCTATTATCCCGTCTTGCCTTTCAAGATTTGCCTTCAGATTTCATGGAAAACACCAGTTCCTGGCAAGAAGTCAGTATGTGTTCAAGAAAAACAATGGTTCTGTGATTAAGTTTGAGAAACTGGGCCCACTCTTATCACTTACTTAAATAATTCTCAGTGTGTGTTAATTATAGTAACAATTCTGAGAAGGCCCTCTATGAAGAACTCTGCTTAACTTTGTTTAAACTAAATGTTTCTCAAACTAATTTACCTAAGGTTCACTTGGTTTCATTTCTCATGGTGGACTAATGTAACAAAGAGACCCCGTGTTGCAAAGAAACTAGCAAAGAGGCGAACACACACACACACAATCACACTCACACATACACCACACATATTTTCTCTCTGGAAAGCTAAGTTCATAAAATTTCCTCTGTACATATCTACAAATAGATAAGACATGGGTAAGAACCTGTAACTAAAGGAACTCTTTTCCTTCTCATCCACTCCCGGAGTTGCCTGTGCTTTTTATAAAGTATGCTTGCTTTATTCCCGCCCCATGTTACAGACATAAGAAACCCTTATTGCTTCTTTAGCTGATGTCAGCAATGCCTTCCTGTTTGTTGATGAATCTCTTCATCTTTCCAACTTGTCTGGGTTCTAGCAGCAAGATCAGCATTCTGTTGGGAGATTGGGAGACAGTGAGAATGAAACTACCCACTCTCTTGGTGTTGTCTTTTCCTTTATCCTCAGCAATGTTCTATTACAATCGATAACGCAGGGATTCAATTTTTCACACTCCAATAAATTACTTCTCTACTCTGTCAACATGCAAAGCCTTGTGTATGCTAAATCAAACAAACTCTAATGACTTTGCACAATTAGACCAATACCCTCTCATTCTGTCCTCGCACTTGTAGGAAAAAGTGATCTTTGCTCCTTTTAGTTGTGTGCCCTGTTTATGATTCAGGCCCCTGTATTTTATTACTCTTTTTTTCTCTAATGCCCCCTAGCTGATACTGTCCTAAAAACACCAATAACCATGTGTCCATTGGCATCTTGCTTGAATGTTTCTGCTGAAATTTGACTGTCATCCGGAGCCTTCCTGAACTCTCTCCTCTTGTAGGGAGGGAGTTTCAGCCATGGCAAGAGGGCTTGACTCTTCCCATCTTAGTCAGTAGATAATATTTTCTGTGTCCACCCAACACAACTCAGGAGCCTGGACTTGTTCATTATTCTCAGTCCACATGTTTTTGTTTGTTTGTTTGTTTTGTTTTTTTCCCTGGGGAGCTTGGTTGATTCCCAGATATTGATCCTCCACCTACTGCTGTCAATTCCGAATTCTCAATGTCTGCCTTGAGCATCTCTTATCTCAGACTCACATAGACAAATGTCGCCCCAGCTTGCTTTATTTTTCACACCTTTCTCCCATGTCATGAAGACTGCTCTTCCATGCCGGTTTTTATCATATAAACAGAGACTGTGACATGTGCCTATGGGGTCAGGTTTTCAGTTCCTTTACCTTCGATGTCTGTGGGTGACTTGACCTTGATCTTATCACCTTAGAATCTCAGACAGCTTGTAAATATATAACCAAGGTAACTAACCATACAGTTGCTAAAATAATCTACATTAAGAAACCTGGCCAAAGACAAATACAGAAGTGGATGCTCACAGCCATCCATTGGGCTGAGCACAGTGAAGGAGCTAGAGAAAGGACCCAAGGAGCTGAAGGGGTTTGTAGCCCCATAGGAGGAACAACAATATGAACTAACCAGTATTTCCAGAGTTCCCTGGGACTAAACCACCAACCAAAGAAAACACATGGTAGGACTCATGGCTCTAGCCGCATATGTAGCAGAGGATAGCCTAGTCGGTCATCAATGGGAGGAGAGGCCCTTGGTCCTGTGAAGGTTCTATGCCCCAGTATAGGGGAATTCCAGGAGCAGGAAGTGGGAGTGGGTAGGTTGGTGAGTAGTGAGTGAAGGGAAGGATAGGAGGTTTTTGGAGGGGAAACTAGGAATGGGGATAACATTTGAAATGTAAATTAAGAAAATATCTAATAAAAAAAGAAAAGAAAAAAAGAAAGAAAGAGAGAGAGAAAGAGAGAGAGAAGGAGAGAAAGAGAGAGAGAGAAAGAGAGAGAGAAGAAGAGAAAGAGAGAGAGAGAAGGAGAGAAGGAGAGAAGAAGAGAAAGAGAGAGAGAGAGAGAGAGGAAGGAAGGAAGGAAGGAAGAAAGAAAGAAAGAAAGAAAGAAAGAAAGAAAGAAAGAAAGAAAGAAAGAAAGAAAGAAACCTGGCCAAATCACCACTCTGTCTTAATACCTCCCAGCTAAAAGCAGATGGGAGCCTACTGCCCACAGTGTGGGGGCTCTAACTGACTGCCCACAGTCAGTCAGGTGACCAATAATTTTTTTAAAATTACTTTAGTCTCCTTAAGGCTGGGTGATCCTCATACATGTCAAAGAAACCAATATAACACAGCACACTGAATTCAGAAACAGCTAGGAGAAAGCAGGTGTCTTATTCAGGCAGGCATTAAAGAGTCTTTCTTATAAAAGTGTAGAACTTTTTTGGTTGTTAAAATGTAGTTATATTTTATTCACACTGACATGGTATGTTTACTACTATTATTTTGAAATGGATGTTTTTAAATGTCACAAGAATAATTTCTAACACAGTAAATATAGATTAATATAAACAGTGTAGGCCAAGGTTCTTCTTGAGAACTGAGAGATTCTTGAAAATTTTTAACAGTGGAAAGTGGTTCTGAGACCAAAATCCCCTGACTCCTAACTTAAAGGTACAGCACTCCCTTTCAGAATGCACAGATTTCACTTGCCTTTTTAATGTAGTTTTGCACCATAACGTATGAATAAAGTCATAGTCTGACATCTGATCTTTATGTGCCTCCTGTTCTGTCTGGTTTTATGTGTCCACTTGACACAAGTTAGTCACCAGAGAGGAAGGAGCCTCTGTTGAAGAAATGCCTCCGTGAGATCCAGCTGGAAGGCATTTTCCCAATTAGTGATCAGAAGGGGAAGGCCCAGCCCGTTGTGGGTGGTAACATCTCTGGGCTGGTGGTCCTGTTTCTCTAAATAAGAAGACTGAGCAAGCCATGGGGAGCAAACCAATAACTTGCATCCCTCCATGGCCTCTGCATCAGCTTCTGCTCCAGGTCACAGCCATGCTTGAGTTCCAGTTCTGACGACCTCCAATCATGGACTATGATCTTGAACTAGGAGCCAAATTCATCCTTTCCTCCCCAACTTCTTGTTTGGTCATGGTTTTTTTATCACAGCAATAGAAACACAAACTACGGAACCTCCCTAATGGGGACTCCTCAAAGCCATGACGTGACTATACCATTCCTTTTCTGTTTTCCCATTGTACCAACATGTCTCTGTTGTATATCTTTTCTAAGGTATTATAAATTCCTGAAGAATGTGATGTATTTAATTTGCTTGCATGTGCTTGGTTTCTGACTGAGGGATTCAAGGTCATTAATAATTCAGAGGTCATGTGTTAAAGACAGCTCTGTGGGGAAGCTGTGCTAGGCTCTTCCTATTGCAGCCAAAGTTGGATCAATCTCACACTCTCCTACAGCTGACTCAGGAGTATGTATTTATTCACTTTACATTTAACAAATACTTCTTGCTGTACCTCAGACACTGGGTTGGGCATAGTGCTGGCCAAAGTGAAATAAGACAGACCTTCTCAATCCAGTTAGATAGAGCAAGGCTTCCTACAGTGAAAAGTCTGGTGCTTTGTCCTTCCCTGAAACTTCCAGTGAAATGCTATCAGTAGACACAGAAGGACATTAATCATCTCTTGGTAGCTCAGAAAAAAAATATACATATATGTACGTATATATATACATACATATATATTCTGAATGTATAATAAAATAATATAATAAAGCAGTGAAGTGCTCTGTTATAGGGTGCTGCTGAAGCTGTAGAAAGAAATTGCCATAAAAGGAAGGAAAGAGCAGAGAGCCGTGTTGGAGGGTGTGAAGGATTTCTATGTGGCTAGAGTGGACAGGAAAGAACCATTTGACTTAATGTTGGAGAGCTGGCAGACGCCAAAGCCCAGAGTGTTATAAATGAAGTCATTGTAATTTGTGGTCTAACCTGGGATGCTTTGGGTATGAAGGATATCACCACAAGAGCAATTAGCCGACCACATAACTGGTGGAGATGATCACACTACTTAAAAGCCACTTGAAGTACAGAGGCTTAATCTTGTGAAATGAGAAGCTGTTGCGATGTTTAAGACAATCTAGTTGGAGAATAAAGAGTCTGAGTGTAATATAAGCAAGCCTTTGAAGACGTTTCTGCAGCAAGCCAAGCATAGGTAACGGCTTAGACTCCAGTGAGAATGGAAAGATCTGAGACCCATCTAGATATGAAATGGAAACTGTTGGCTGGTGAATTGGCCCCAAGGCAATGGGGGATGGGGGTGGCAAGAACAAACCTATGCTTTGTAACTGTGCAAGGCAAATTCTTGCTGCGAAGATTTGTAAGGTGGGGACGTAGGACAGAAATCAAATCATCTGGGTACTCTGTACGCAGTGCCCGTGAGGCTTTCGCATGGAACCTGGTGTAATTGGCCTTAATTGTACAAGCAGGGACTCTGAAGCATAAGAACATTGACAGTAGTTATCACCATATCTCTTTGTCTTTCTTCCATTTGTGATTGTTGATACGATACCCCCTCTTAAACACACACACACACACACACACACACACACACACACACACGAGAGAGAGAGAGAGAGAGAGAGAGAGAGAGAGAGAGAGAGAGAGAGAGAGAGAGAGAGATGGATTCTTCAGTTTTTGCCTCTGAACATAAAAAGGCTAGAAATTGGCTCCCCTGTTTATAGTTTGAATCCTTTTTATGTCTCCACTTTAGGCAAATTTCAATCCCTAGCTGGATTGCATCTTTTAAAATAATGAATGTTCAGCTTTCTCTGGAAAGACCTTGCACTGTGGATCTCTTCTATCCCTAGGGGTATGAGGGATTGATCACTTTCAGAAAAAAAAAAAAACAAAACAAAACCTGAAATCACTTTCAGAGACATTAAAGAGTTTCATAAGTGTATGAGCTAGTCCAGTTCTTTCTATTAGCCCCAGGGGGGAAGGGTTTATAAGGTAGGGTATGATTGGTGAAATTTGCCTTGATATTTTGTTTGCTGAATTTGGATTTGGTACAGCTTATTCTCTTGAAAGGGAAGATCTGAACTTATTATTATTAATTTTTTTGGTATAGGTTACCATTGTCTTATTCCAGGTAAAAAGTCTATCACCCTATTTTAGCAATGCTGCAATAATTGTGGGAGTTTCCACCCCTCCCAACTTTTTTGGTAGGCTTGCAGCTACAGCCTGTGGCATTAATCATGGTACTCCTATGAGTGAACTCACGCCTATGGAATTCTCTAAGAGATTTAGCAATTTCAAGAGTTATGGAGAATGTTGTAGTCATCTCCCAAAGCTTCTTCAACCACTCCATGCAATACGTGAGCCAAGAGGGATTAACGGGGATTTGCTAACGATGTCTTATCCCTGACTGGCTTTTATTTTGAAATTTGGGGGCAAAGGCTTGTGGAAGTCTATGTTTCTGAATGCAAGTCTTACCACAACATTTAACATTGGTTTCCATCTATTGCTGGGTATGAGGATCCTATAATACTAATATACGATAACAAGTTTCCCTCGAAGATTTTGATAAGAATAATATGTTAATTCTGGTCAGATAAATATGTCTATCAAATACATATATATGAATATGTGTACAGTTGTACATAGATGGTGTATATATGTGTAAATATTTATAGATATGATCATATTATGCCTAATGTTTTGGCCAATGATCCATACATAGAGTACATACTCCCAAAAGATTATATTGGGAGTGGGATGCCATAAATGTGTTCATACAATGAGTCTCAAGATATATCAAACTGTTGAGCAATATGTGGTTGTATGTGCATGTGAGGAGACAGCTATGAGAAGTACATGTGTAGCTAACTCTGTGTTCACATGTGTACACTTCACAACTGTGGATATGCTTTAAAAAAATTGCACGTTTATTCTGCACATTCCCTAATCCAGCTGTCTTTTATACTATATGGTTGCACTTATGTTTGTAGAGTTTTACATTTTTATTTTGAATTCTAATTTAGTTTTTAATTAATGTATATGCATTTATGGGCACATGATATATATGTGTATAGGAAGGCACATATGCCATGGTGCATACATGAATCTTCAGGTTTGAGTGCTAAGCATGTTTATCCTCCAAGCTGGCCCTTCTTATGTAATTAAAATAAAATAAATAAATGTATTTCATTTATCTCATAAATAATGAAGAACAATGCATGGTGGTACAGCCTGCAATCCCAGGGGCCTGAGGCAGGAGGATTGCAAGTCCAGACAGGGTTTGTCTGGGCAAGTTAATGACACCTTGTCTTGAAATAGAAAGTAATAAGAACACCAGGGACTCAGTGTTGGAGTGCTTGTCTAGTGGGCACAGGCCCTAAATTCGGTCTTCCTGGCTGAAACAAACAAACAAACAAACAAACAAACGTGTCTGTGTATCTAAACAAATTATCAATTCCTTTTTTTTCCCATTCCCCACCCCCTGCCCTTTTGACAATTCTAGAGCTTTAGGCAACTCCTACATGTATGCTAGTCAAGACAGCTACCTCTGAACTATGTCTCCAGCCCAAGATATGAACTTTTGAATTATAACCATCTGAACTTCACCCGAGCCAAATGTTACCTGTAGCGTTTCGGCTGGTTGTAACAAGTGAGTCCTTATCTACTGGTCCCAAGCTCAGGGAGGCTCAGACAGGAAGGCTTCTTCTCACCTCCAGCCACTGTTTCTAGTGCTGCCCAAGTAGCACAGGTGCCCCGAAGCAAGCGAGTTATGGCTAGCATCAGGCTGGCTGCTCTGATTCAAACGCCCACCTTTTAGATGGCTGAGCTCCATGAGAACCCCACTGTCTTTATTTTTTATTACGTTCTACTTGAAAACCTGCCTGTGTGTGCTATGCTCGTCTTGCACAGGGAATGGTCATCCCGGTAGCTGTGGCTCCCAGGACCCAGTCCAACGCACAATATTGAGGGGGTAAAAACTGCTGTTGGAGTCACTGAAACTAACCCCTCCAACTTCTGAGAGAATTTCTTTGTGTTCTACAGTGCAAGTCCCCATGTCGTTACAAACATGTGCAGATCCCCAAGTCAAGACATGAGCAGTGGAAACACTTAAATACAGACATCTGAAGGACTACAGACATGGTTTCCAGGGAAAGCAGTGACACCTGACTGAGCATATCTTTGGGGGCTGGGAAGGGAATGGGTTTCGAACCTGACCAGAAGATGTTCCATTATCTCTTTCTCTCTCTCCTGTCTTCTGCACTTTCTCCTTCCTATCTCTCCTCATCTCCTGCCCAGTCTTCTCTTCCAAATGACTGTCTGCTTCGGAGATATACATGGTTTTAAGGGAATATCGACTGCCACCCACCCCACTCTGATCCTTGGGCTTGCCTCCCTAGCATCCATGATCCCAGGGTCACTACAGCAGTTGGCTTGTAGTTACCAGTGATGACTTAGAACGTTCAGATTCGATCCCACACAAGCCCCATTGACTTGGAGAAACATGAAGGAGCTACATGCACACACACACACACACACAAACACATGTGCACGCATGCATACAGACAGGTACACACATGAATCTGGGTTCCTTTTGAAACTGCAAATTTTTCTTCTCTTTAACTCCTTTCACAGAGACAGATTGGAGACTCTAGCTCATACTCTATAAGCTGGTTTTTAATTTTAATTATGTTTTGTTTTGCTTTAAACAAGAGGGTTTGAGGTTGTTTTTCTTAAAATCATCCATCATTATTTCTCATTCCATGAACTTCTTCTTGCGCCTTCCTATCTTTGTCCTGGAAAGAGGAATAAGATTGTGAACATGAAGTAGCCTTATAACCTCCTTAAAGTGACAACATACTGTAAGTTTTATAGTAAGAGACACTAGGTAACAAGGTCTAGCTTCGGTATGGTTCTTATTGCTTCAGTTGAGGAACCAGACTCATTAAAGAAAGAACAAAACTGTGTCCACTGCTACTTTAGTGTAAATTTTGTCTAGAACGCTAAGTTGATTAAATTGAGTTGCTCCACTTCTTCAGAGCAAATGTGTGGTAGGCTCCCTTCTCTTTAGCATTTACGGAGCTATGCCTGGGGACACTTGCCTCACAGGAGTGATGTCAAGGGAAGCAAAGGGAGGAGAGTAGGACTGAGATTTTTGGAAATCAATTGCATGGTTTATGTGTTTCTTGGAAAGAGCTAGGTAATTCACAGAGAGCTGGCATTTGATTCCCTATAGTCTCTCGGATGTGATTCAGGCATGGTGACACACACCTGTAGTCCTAGCTATTAGGGAAGCAGTGAAGGTGTGGTCACTTGAACAGCTCAGCAGTTCAAGCCAGCCTGAATAGCACAAGACATCTCTAAAAGTAAGATAAAATTACTGACATGACATATAATAGATTTTGAAGGTATAGGGAAGCTAATTAAAATGTACTTTAAGCCATATACTATGTATTTCCAAGGGTTCTATTGTACAAAGATGATAAAATTACCACAAATTTTAAAATGAACTCAAGAAAATCTAGATTAATTACTTTGACCATGCTTTCGACTCATAATCCAGGATTTTTTATATAGTACAATTATTCCTCCCTCTATTGAATGAGGAGCGGGAATAACTTGTGAGTTTGAGAAAACCTGAACCTATCCAGTGTTATCTTTCTTTTCTCATGACCAGGATCCAACATTGTGAAGGAATTGGAAGACCCCTCCTGTTTTCTTTACATACATGTCTAAGCATGTTGAATTGTGCTCATCTCCTGGGCAACTCAGAGCAAAATATTTTCTTGCTCTGAGTCCTTTGGTGGCTTTGAATTTCCACTCCACCAGCATCTAGCATTGCTAACTTCTAATGACTCAACGGGTTCAGACTCAAAGGCAAGAATTTGAGAGCCATCGCCCAGGCCTGAATCAGCCAACATGAAATCCAATTCATCACTGTGCAAGGATATTTGTTTATTCTTGTTCCAAATGTGATTTAATGAAAAGGGGGGAAAAAAACTAACAAAACTGGATATAATGTTTCAGCCCAGAGATAGAAAGTATAATGATGAAATCTGCAGAATAGACCCGGAGGCCCCACTATTGCAAGGACCCTTCTGACTGAGAATTTTACTTAAAATGGCCAAGAAAGTCAGAACTGAGCCACCTAGGTTCATCTTAAAGAAGCAAATACATAATAGCTAAAGGCTTTGAGGGGAAGGATAAGAATGTTCCTAATCCTTCCATTGTCCCCTGTTGTACTTATCCCAACCCAAGCCTGTGTGTGCCCTTTATGTCAAACCCAGATCTATATCATTGCCAGGGATTATCTGAGAAAACATCTCCCTTAGATGAATTGCGATTTGCCTTGCTGAATCTTGGTCATACTTTTGATACATCATTGCATCATGTATTCTATTTTCAGCTACATTCCTGTTTAAGAGCCAGTAAACCCTAAACATTAGCGACTGACCCTTCTCTTCCTCAGAGCCTCAGAATTAGAGCTCACACTCGTGTTTTGAGGACAGGTCCATAACTTTGCAAATTCTGACATCTCCAAAGAACATTGCTTCAATCTTTAAGTCTATAAGGATGTTTGTGTTTGCCAATGGTGGAATGAAAGCCGCAAGAAGGACAGAGGAGGTACTGAGGTGGAGGTAGAGGGAAAGGCGCCTCTTCTTCAACCCTTTCTTCATTACTGTACTGTAACTCCTTACAGTAATGACATAACCCATCTATAGTTTTCAAAGGATGCCCTAACTTTGCCTGACATAAATGGTTTTTATGTTTGTTTGTTTGGTTGGTTGGTTGTTAAATGACATCTCTGTGTTCCCACTGTCTTGGACTGAATTAACAAGAGGAAGGAGATCTGACGCCGTGCCTGACTTGTGCAGTGGAAGGCCTGTGCCTTTGAAGGATGGAGGTGGTCAGCGGCTTGGTATGAGCTAGTCATTCAGCTACCGTTGTTCTATCAGAACCTCCTCTCTGAAGTTAGTTTCCATAAAGAAGCTGCGCCTACCTCCGACCTTACACCAACCATCCCAAACTGTAGACAGCCCTGAGTGGAAAGCGGGGAGGACGGAAGCAACTTTGGCAAGTAATTTTTATAGTGTAGGTCAGACCCCCAGCTGTGCAAATGTTTCCTTCAAAGTGTGACGTCAAAGAGGTTATTTCTGATTGTTGACTCAAGATATTTTCTGTTATTATTGTATTATAAGATATTGTCTTTGGGTGAGACTGTGTGTTTACAGGTTGTGCAAACAGCTGCAGAGTTTGCCCAGACACCCTCTGCTGATGCCATGTTATGCATCTTCCTCTAATTGGGACAAGGTGTATTTCAGAAATCATTGAGGCGCTCCTAGTGCTAATAACGGAGAGAAGCCATGTGCTTAAACTGAATATTGGTTGCTTCCACTAACAGGTAGTATATGAGGGATCCCATATACAATGTGAATCAAGAACACTGGTCAGGGACTAAAGAATATGGTAAAAGACTTTGCAATGGCTTGAATTTGCATTTTAAGTCTATTACGATCCAAATGGACCTTTCTTGCATCATCTACCTGTGTCTCTTGAGAAAACACATTTTCAAATGTGTACTCTAGTCGCAGATAGCCAAGCATGATAGGCTCTTGCCCTAACTTCTTTACCAAACAGTGATGCTCGAACTAACTAGACACAGATCTCAACTGCTTCTCATTGTCCAATATTCCTATCAGGAGTCTGTAACGTACCATTGGCATCTAAGTCACCAGTGAAACAGGTAAGCAGAGAATATTGCCGGTTACTTTTCCTGCTGTGGTTGTAAAATACTCAAACAGAGCCAACTTAGTGGAGAAAGGGGTTGTCTGGGTTCATAGCCAGGGGGTATAGTCCATAGTGCTGGAGAAATCGCAGCATCAAAGGTGGAAGCAGCAGTCCACACAGCATCTACAATCATGGTGCAGAGACAGACCAAGACTGGTAATCAGCTTGCTTTGTCCTGTTTATTTAGCCCAGGACCACAATTCGTGCAACAGAAACACTCAGTTAAGGTGAGAGGACCACCTCAATTAACATAATCTAGATAACCCCTCACAGCTGCACCCCAAGGCTTCTCTCCTAGGTGACTCTACTTCTGTCAAGTCAACAATCACTACTCACCACCACAATGACTATGACCCTGAGAAAAATTCTGGGACTATATCTTTGTTTTGGTTGTGGTTTTGTCTCTGATTTTGTTTGTTTGCTTGTTTGTTTGTTTGTTTTATGGGAAGGAAAAAACAACACTTAAGTTATTTTAGGGGAAAAAAGCTGTGTAATAGATCTAGTCGTTCTTTTTCTCAACTATGTGGACAAAGCAACTTGAAGAAGAAAGGATTTGTCTGACTCACGGTTTGAGGACAGAGTTCCCCCATGGTGGGGGGAGTACAGCCTCAGGTATGGGGTGGCAGGTCACGGTGTCCCCGCAAGTAGGGACAGCGGAGCAGGTTCGCTTTTTTTTTTTATTACTGACTCTGGAACTCTGGTTCACAGGCTGTGATTCCCTTTCTTCTTTCCTCCTCAAACATCTCTTAAGAATATCCACCCCACCCCGCCCAGCCCAGCCAGAGGTTTACTTCCTAAGTGACTCTAAATCCCATCAAATTGACACTCAAGATTGATTACCAAAAAGATTTTTCAAAAATTGAAAAAAAAAAAGATGATTTAGGCAGCTTCTGTGGAAACCATGACTGTTTGTCCAGTATTTAGTCTTAAATTCCAGCCCCAGGCTATTGGCAGCTGACATGGGACAGGAGTTTTCTGAAGAACCTAAAGCAATCCCAAGGGACGTGGGTAGAAAAGGCTGTGAGTCAAGATGGGGTAAAAGTGTAACCACATGGTCACAGGATACATTGTTTCCGTGGGACTCTTCATTTCTGTGGGACTCTCTTTTTTTTTCTCCCTTGTCCAGTTTACAATGTGATCTCTGTTATGGAAGTGGCTGTATCCTGCTCACCTAGTTTCTCTACAGGAAGCTAGCAACCCTTAATTTGGAGCAGTAAAATGCCAGAAGTTGGGGTTCAAACTTTAGGCTGGAGATACCACTCAGTGGTTGAGTACTTCCCTGTCATATGTGCACGATGGGAATAATAATTATTAGAGATTTTCCCAAAGCATCAACCAATCATGGGCATCTAAGTGGAGTCCTCATCTAAGCTTGTCATCCCTCAGAGAGCTTAGTCTCCAACTAATCTCCTTTCAGAGACAAAACAAGCCTCCTAAAGAAGCTACCCCAAACATCTATATTGAGTTAGTAACTCAGACTAAAGGATGTACAGTGGTAAATTGATAATTTAAACATCATTTCTTTATTGAACTGGTTGCTATTCTACTAGGCCTAGTGAAGTTGTCAGAGTAAAAGCAATTTAAGCTATATCTGACCTGACAGAACTGACATCTAAAATAACTTTCTATGCCTTGCACACTCAAGGAGAAGTGGCTTCCACACACTGATAGCACAATTCATTTTGATCAAACTTGCAGATCTACTGCACTGAATCACAGGACAGAGGATTTTTTTTTTTTTTGACCTTTTGCCCTGTTCAGACAGACACCAAGATAAAAAAAAAAAAAAAAAAAAAAGCCCCTTTTTGATCTAACTTGAAAAAGCATTGTCAATGTCAAGAACACAGGGACTTCAGGTTGTTTATTATGCTAGAAGGAGTCCTCTGTGTTATATTGTTTATGTGGTATGAAGCGACATTGTATGCGTGTGGTCCCTTGGGGACCCTCATGAAAAGGAGATATGTTATCTCTCTGTCTATGCCCCCCCCAAATGATTAGTGCGAAGTAAATACAGCATATAAAGCCAAGCTTAGTCCCAAACCTGAGGTACATGCCCCTCCCTTCAGCTATGTTTGTCAGAAGGAGGACTACGGGATGCCACCACAACAGTGCAGGAAATATGGTAATGAGACACTAGCATTTACTGCTGGCCAGAAAGTGTGCCACCTCTTTGTCTCTTCTCAGTCTTGGTTAGAGCTTCATTTGAGTCAGGGAGGTGAGAAAGCTTCTAGAGAGGTCAGGAGAAAGCCAAGCTTTCTCTTTATGTAAAAAGAAAAGACATCATCCAATCCCTAGGCCATGTAAGGGAGATGGTTAAAAACATAGATTTAATAACCCCTTTTCTTCTCTGTTAACTGAAATGTGTAGAACTTCTGTTTTACTTTACTGTTCCAAATAGATTAGGGATTGTTTGACTCCCATAAAGAAACCAAATATTGCCAGACCTGGTGGCACACCTATAATCCTAGAGGTGGGAGACTGAGTTCAAGGCCAGCTTGTGCCACATAATGTAAGACAGTCTCAACACACACGTTAAAACACAGCTGTGGCCATATTACAAGTCAAGCAAGGAGCAAAGGCCTGGAGAAGGGAAGTCAAGTTGAAATGATGTAACATGTGACTTTAAGACATTCCTGCCATTTCTTTTCTACTCCCGACCCACCTTCTCTTTCACCCAGGAGTTCTGTATTTATCTAGTTCCTCCCAGTTCCTCTACATTCCCCAGAACCTTAATGCCTGACATCCCACATCCATACCATTGCATCCTTGACCCTAAATAAAATTATCCAGAAGCCATGATCACTTAAAGGCCCAAGTTGACTTGTTGAGCACAAGAGTTTTCTGAGTTGTGACTCTTTTACGGAAATGTTCTATGTTTAAGAAAATGACCTATGCTAGCCATCGGTCACCTGAAAAGCAGGCAGGTAGTGTGTCACACAGTGAAGGGTTGAAAACAGATCTCACTCACTGAAAATACTGATGCTGTACTCTTAAGATGAACAGTCAAATGGACTCTTATTTGGTTCACTGTGGTTCCAAGTCACTCAGCATCCATCATGTATCATGAACTAGCTCAACAGACGTTTTCATTCCACCACCAAAGACAAGGAACTGACCCTTGACGCTCAAGTGTGAATAATGGACAGATATTACTGATTTTCACTAAAACTTGAAGTAGAAACGATTTTAAGCTGCTGCAAAGTTTTCTGGATCTTACCAAACTCACACACAGTTGGCTGTCTTTACAAGTTCTTTTTTTCTCTTTATTGCTCTCCCTAAGGCGTCTTTCTCAGCTCAAAACACTTTAGTTGACTCTTTGCCCAATATCTACCATGTTTCAAGTCTGCCAAAAATGTTTAACCTGGGGCATTAATGCAACTGATAGCTCAGTCGCACACAGAGCTGAAGAGCCAAGAAGGATTTGCCAGGTGTAAATTTTCTGTGTGGAGGTATTTAGAGCAAATCTGGAAAATGGTGGCTCTGGATTGTTTGTGGAAATTTTCATAGTGACCTATCGTGACCCATCTCATTCTTTATATCATCTCAGAGCAAAAGTGCAAACCTGACACATGTTCCAAAGATTGGAGCAGAATTTTCCAAAAGTCAGTTCAAATCCCTGATGATTAACAGTTGGCTTTAAAATCTTTTCTTTTTAGATTTTGTGTGTGTGTATGTGTGTGTGTGAGAGAGAGAGAGGTTGTTTGCGTGTGTGCAAGTGGGTGGACATGTAGACGTGTGTGTTTACATGTGAAAGTGTGTGGTGTGTGTTCACTCACATGCTTGAGAGTGTGTCAGAGTGTGTATTGGGTCAAAGATGAGTAGTGAGTCTCTTTGGAAGGTAACACCCAGCCTCTAATATTTTTGAGACAGGGTCTCTCATTGAATCTGAAGCCAGCCAACCATCTTCAGGGATCCTCTAGCCTCCTGTACCCAACCCCCCACCCCCAGTGCTGAGATTACAGAAGCACCTACCTGGCTCTTTACATACATATCTACAGTAGAAGCTCCAATGCTTGTGGCAGGTACTTTATAGACTGAGACACCTTGGCAGCCCTGTCCTGAAACTTAAACTCTCAAGTTGGATATTCCGAGGATGAACACTAAGGATACCTCAGCTTAGGGGAGGTCAAAAATGAAAAGTCTTGTGTCCAGTTTCCTGGCCTTTCCGGTTGAGTAGATCTATTTGCTGCTCTGGATGGATTGAGGAATTCTGCATTTCAGTTACTGGAAAACAATGTTCCTCACCCTCAGTTCTATAGGAATTCATGTTGCTTGCTCTCCTCCCTCTCCCTCTCCCTCTCCCTCTCCCTCTCCCTCTCTCCCTCTCTCCCTCTCTCCCTCCCTCCCTCTCTCCCTCCCTCCCTCCCTCCCTCCCTCCCTCCCTCCCTCCCTCCGTCCCTCCGTCTCTCCGTCTCTCCGTCTCTACGTCTCTCTGTCTCTCTGTGTGTGTGGCTGTGTATCTGTCTGTGTGGCTGTGTGTCTATGTGTGATATCATATCTGTATCTGTATGTGGTTTTGAAGCTGCAATTTGTCAGTTTCGTTGTTGACACAGGACAGTTGTAGGGTTTGATGTGGGCTTGTCTAAGAAAAAGAAAAAGGAAAAAAAAAAAAAAAACCTTCTTCCAGGGCATGCCTTTATCAGAAGTCACCCCTCAGTTATTTACAAGTGCCATGGTTACAGACCTGCTAGACTGATGATATTCACATGCAGGAAACAATGCAAGGAAAACAGGATTTGCTCGGCTCCGACTTCGCTGGCCCAAGAATTCCAGGAAGTGATTGTACTCCGCGAAACCGTCTGTGCTGAGCTAGATTGTCTATAGCTTTTAAGGTCAAGTCCTATCACACTGCATTTGCGATGGCCTTTGTAACAAGGCAGCCTGTTTATGAAGGCGAGTACACGCTGTGTTGTTTACCCAGCCCATGTGGCGTAAATGTGAGGTATATTCTAAACCGTGGCTCAGGATGGTCCAGGGAATCCATCACCCCGCGTTTCTGACACAAGCTTGGGATGGGTTCAAAAAGCATCTGGAAGGGTGACCACACAGCCTTGTGGAACATGGGGACAGTCACGAAGCACCGGGCCCCTGACAGGACAGGCGGGTCTGTGGAGAAGATAAATGTGGGGAGCACTCTGAGTTTATATTATTAGATGTCGTGCTTCCTGGAGTGGCTGAGCCACCTCCTCGGAGGGAGAGAAATGCTGGTACAGTAAGCGACTCCGCGCCGCCGACTCTGACTCCATGCACGGAAAGGGGGGTAGGGGCAACAATGGGATTTATTTCTTCATAAGAGACCTGGGAGGCAGCCAGGCATTCCAGGGCCTTGCTCTGGAATTCTTTGATTTCTCTACAGTGCACAATGACTAGACCTGTGGTGCCCCAGAGCTCAAGGATGCTGGAGTCCCACGGGGGACAGCGGGACTGTTCACGTGCCCAGCCAGTCCAGTGGCCCACTCTGCTCTAAAACAGACCAAGTCGTTGTAGCTTCTAGGTTAGACCTAATTGACCAGACCCTGTGTGTACCCTCTCTTTGAATGAGATCCATCCTCGGAGTGATGTTGAACATGAGGATGCTGCTGTGGCAAGGATACTAGTAGAGCATCTTGCTTTCTTTCCTGCTACCCAGTACATCCACTGCTACCCAGGCAAACAAGGACCACCCTTTTGGAGATTTTCAAGCAATGTCCCCCAAGGCCTCAAATCTTAAAGGGCAAGCATGACAGCATATGTGTCCTTAAATGTAATGGACCAAGTGAAACCCAGTAAGTGACTCTAGCTGGTAATCACCAATATCAATTTAATGTTAGATTATCGTTAGGATGTTTTCTCCAGGGCAGTGGAATAGATGACAGTCGGGAAAGATTTCCTGTTCAGTTTTCTCTCATGATAAACCTGAAACATACTGTCAAAATTTTAGATTCCATTGTAGGACGGTATTTAGTGACTGGATTTTTATCAGGTTTCTAAATCTATGCCTTGAGGTTCAGCATTTCATTCACAGAGATGCTGTGGACCAAAACTATCCTCAAACCCCATATGAAAGCTCTCTTTGTAGTAGGTTTGTAGAGGAACATGGTCGGGTGTGGTGATTAGCCCTATGACCTCCTAAAATTACCAGCAAAAGCCCAGAAAACTCAGTTAAAAAAAAACAATAAAATGGGTGAGTCATGGGGCAAGAAGTTCAGAGCTCATCGGACCAAGTGTCTTGAGACCTCTGCCTCTGCTCTTGCCCTTGGCATTGACACCTAGGAAGTTTCTGTTCAATCATTTATGTTTTCAGACGTTTATGTGGTCTTTCCCTGCATCCTCTTTTAATAGGACACATTTGTTTTAGCTTACTGGCGTACAGTGGTGGAGAGAAAAGAGGTAACGTTAGTTAATATAGCAGGATGCTGCTTCTGTAGTAGAGATCAACCCATCTGTTCATGTGGCCAACATCCTAAAATGCGTGCTTCCGTTTTACGTTGTTCTGTTTTATGTGTGTATCCGCTGATCGTTTCGTATGTGTTTATAATGAAAATTAACCATTTTCGACTGTGATTCTCATCTCCCATCCTGTCCAGATGAGACTTTCCCCTAAGTCTTTACTTTTCATCTGCAAAGAGAGTAGTTTTGAAGACTCTCTAAGGACCTCTCCATCCGGATGGGAACTGTGAGATCTGCCTTAGAAAAAAAGTCCTTTGAGAGGAAGAATAGAGACTTCCAAGGGAAACTGGGAAAGCATAAAAATACAAGTCCTGGCATAGGACAAGTTTAAAAAAATCTCTGAAGGACTTTGACTTTTTAAATAAGTGTTTTCCACATTCATGAAATTCTTGGAAAAATTCTAGGATGCTAATATTATAAATAAGGAATTGGGTCTGTAAGGCTTACATGACTTTCTAAAGACGCTTGACAGCTACAGGTTCAAGTCTAAAGTCAAGTCATGCTGCGCAGCCCTGGAAGAAGGATCGACGAGCGAGAGGGAAAGGAGTTCAGAGGAAGCAGGCGGAGAGAGAGCAGAGTCACTCTCTGTTGTCCTTGGTGCATGCGTGCATCAGTCCTTGGTGAGTATATCAGTCAGTCCGTCTTCCCCATGGTTAGGGTGGTAAAAATTCGAAGACATCTGTGTAAGAACATTTTACAATTTTTTAGTGTGCAACCTCAGTATTTACCATCAAGCCATGCATAAGAGGGAAAAGATTTCTACTGCAATCATTTACTTGAGGGGTATCTTTGTTAATTAGGAGAATTAAATACATTAGAAAGTATGAAAACCGTGTTCTATGCCCTAGAGATCTCAAATACACCATCAGATCATGTAAATAAAATGTCAGCATAAACTTCCTCGATGTTTGTAGTGTTAAAACTAGCAAGAATGCTAAATTAAAACGAATTATAGGGAGAGAGAGAGAGAGAGAGAGAGAGAGAGAGAGAGAGCTTAGCAGTTAAAAGCACTTGCTCTTGCAGGGGACCTGAGTTCAGTTCCCACCACCCACGTCAGGGAGGTCACAACCACCTCAACTGCAGTTCCAGGGACTCTGACACCACCTCCGGCCTCCAAGAACACTGCCTGAATGTATTATTCATGCAGACAAGCAAGTGCACACATACACATAAAATAAATTAACAATTGAAAGGCTGAAACACTATATATATATATATATATATATATATATATATATATATATATATATATAGGCATAGACTGCACAGCTGGTCAAAAGGTCAAAATGCACAGAATGCTGACTAAGGGGGTGGGTAGCCCCAACTTATACACATACAGTGCAACCCCTAGACCTCAGGCTCCAGGAGCACCACAGAAGGGGGAGCACAGGGTGAATGAACCAGGGTGTCTGCTGTGTGATGCAGTGTTCTATATGTGAAAGAGCAGCTGCTTCCATGAAATCTTTGTTGTTTTGTTTTGTTTTGTTTTGTTTTGTTTTGTTGTTTTTCCGCGGCAAGGTTTCTCTGTGTAGCCCTGGCTGTCCTGGAACTCACTCTGTAGACCAGTCTGGCCTCGAATTCAGAAATCTGCCTGTCTCTGCCTCCCGAGTGCTGGGATTAAAGGCGTGTGCCACCACTGCCCAGCTACTCCCATGAAATCTTAAGTATACCTGAAAAAACGAGACCAAATGACAAGCTAAAGTAGAAAGGCTCCTCCTCTAGGTGACACATCACAGGCAATTAACTAATGGCTGTTGAAAGACAGAAAACCAGGCTTCTCTGGCAATAAGCCTTCTGAGAGCTAATCTCCAGTGGTCAGTCCTAAATACATATACATATAACCAACACTAAATGAACTTAGCAGGTGGTATTTATAAATGTATACAGACACATATGTGAGAATAAGAATAGAAGGAATGAGTTTCAAGAGTTGGGGGTCACGAAGAGTTGGAGAGAGAAGAGGTAGGGGAGAAACGGTGTAAACATAGTGCTAGTATATGAAATCTCAAAAGGCAGATTTTAAAACAATGTAGGCTACAACCAGTGCAAGTCTTAGAAAAGCAATCATTGGGGGCAGGGGTGGAAGAGCTTAAAATAAATGACATAAATACCAACCTAAAATTTCTATTTGAGAAAAAAAAAAAAGAAAGAAACAACAGAAGCAATCCAAAGAAAGAAGATGAAAATATAATAAAACAATTATAAAATAAATAAAACCAGAAATTAAATCTCAAAAGCTTGTAGAGAGAACGTTCTGGTACTATTTACCGAAAGGTATGTGTGTAGGGGTGGGGCAGAGGATATCGAGAAGAACAGAGACAGGAAAGAGAACAAAACTGTTTCTAGAGACAGTTAAAAACTTAAATACGAGTTGAAGAAGGGACCGGCTTTCGAGTCACCACAGGCTCGGGAATAAAAGTCCCTTGCAATTTCCAACTGTTTGAACAGCCAGAAGAAGGCTAGAAAGGAGTAGGAGATAGAACAGTTAGTTGGTATCTGCAGGACAATGAAGATACTTACAAGATGGAATGGCAGGACAACTGGGCCTCCATGAACAATTTATGAAAACCAAATATATAGCCTTGAAAGAGAATGCGGGCCTCAGTGCCAGAAGCACCCTCATGTGAGATTTATAACAAGAATCAATACGAGCAGCGTGAGCAGTTCGAATGAAGAGGCGGATCCAAGAGCCACGGCAATGCTGGCACAGTGGCCAAATTCCCACAGCAGTAAAGTCGTCCTGCAGGAACTTCAACGCTCGATGATGTCAAAGGAGAACATGATGCTGCCACAGGCACCAAGATCATGTTAAAGCAGTTAGTCACCAAGGCCCCGCCTCCCCTCCCCATCCAATCCAAGTCTTCATTTTCCGTAGTAGTGAGTTTTCTAGGTACATCTGTAGCCCCAGTGAGACCCTGTTCCGATACTAACTTCTTGTCCATTTGAAATACCTGAGTTGTACTGTGTAGCACCGTCTATAGAGTGTGGCCGCTGCCTACCTGGTTGAATTTCTGGGAACAATAAGTTATGTTGAAATCGGTTTCCCTTGGGAGCTGTGGGCTCAGCTAACGGAATTGTGAACAGGTGGCAGCCATGGGATTGGCCACTGCTGAGCTTGGGGGCGCTTTGGCTGCACCCGTGCTTTCATAAGTCTTAAGTGATGCCCCATCGAAGCCACTGTCCCCATTACTCCACTTCCACCCTTGGCCACATCTTAGATTGTAACCTTCCCCCTCCCTCTGAAATTGACCGTGGGTGAGGAACTCGGGCCTTCCTCTATCAAGGGATGCTGCTTTCCCCCTCCTCAGCCCCCTTGTTACCCATCACCATACAACATCAGATGAGACTGGAAGAACCTGGCCTCCCTCACTTAGCTCCAGACCACACTCATTCACCCGCCAGCAGCCTAGGAAGGGAACGCCAGGTCCTCGACCCTGCCGCCACCATCAGCCTGTGAGCTTGGAGCGCAGATCTAGACATGAACAGAGCAGTCACAGGGCAACTCAGACCGGCCAGAGCTCAGGGTCCTTGGTGGATATGCCTAGAGAAAGGCCATGTGGAGAGTCCTAAGTGTACACGGTTCTGAGTTGGTTCCTTTTTCCATAATCACTTTGCTTTTACACATTGAAGAGGTTTGAATAGGGCTCTCAGGCACCCCAGCTGATGTGGAGTCTGACAGCTGGAACACAGGACCCTAACCTGGCAAGGACCTGGAGAAGCTCTGTGTCACCATGTTTGCAGATCAGTGGGCCTGGCCTCCTGGCTCGTTGCTGCATTCCCCACTCTGTTCAGGATCACTACATGTTGAAATGTGGATGCATTCCAAAATAAAGGCAATTCGTTTGTGTTGCAGAAAAAAAAAAAGCCCCAAAACCAAAACCTTAAATACTATATACGCACAACTTTAGGCCAACAGCTTTGTAAAGGAATTGAATGAACTTTTAGAAAACACAGAAATGACTCATGAGGAAATAGAAATCTCGAATGTATCAAGACTACAATTGAATCTGTAGTTAAAAATCAACTCACAGTGAGGACTTCAGGCCAGATTTTACTGCTAACATTTCTTACCTAAGCTTTTTCACGAACAGAAAAAGGCACATTACTTCCCAGCATATTCTTAAGAGAGTTGCACAACCTCGCAGTAAAAGTGAGCCAAGGACAGAACCAGATAGGGAACTCACAGCTCAGGGTTACTGCAATGAATTGCTTTAGCGAGTTAAAACAAGATTAAACTGTAAAATTACAGCTGTGTACGCCCCATAAAATGTAAACATCGCCAATGGTTAAAGAAAATAAACTATCAATCAAGTAGGAATAAACAAAATGTCTTTATTGTGAGAAAACCAATCTATAAAATTAGAGTACACACATCATCCATAATGATAAAGATATAAATTTTCTTTTTATTGTAATGACCACAATAGTCAGTCTCAGTTGTTCCTTAGTGTAATACAAGTCCCAAGTGTGTATACAAAAGGGAAAGAAAAGAGACATTTTAAAAGGTTTGAGGAAAAGAATCAGTCTCTCAGTATTAATCTTGTTGTTGTTGTGGGGCTAGAAGCCAGGCTCTCGAAAGCTAGGTGAAATTCTAATATTACACTGTATTCCCGGTCTCAGCTTCTCATTGTGAAGAGATAACATTATCTACAGTGAAAATTCGAGACATCAGCAATTGTTCCATTTCAAAGTAAGGACTAATGGTAAATCAGTTATCAGAGTGTGTTACTTTTCTACATAGCAGAAACACTCAGATAAATCCATGAAGGAGCGTCCTGCCAGGCCCTCGATCGCAGAGATGACCTGGTGAATGCTCAGGGGATCTCAAAACAACAAAAACAGCAACAACAATAATGACGACGATGACGATGATGACGACGACGACAACACCCAACAAGGAAACCCAAAAAACAGACCACAAACCAAGCCATGATTGTAGCAAAGGGATTTGGAGGAGTGGACCAATTAAGAATGAGAGGGGGATGGAGGGGTGTTAATGATGAGCAGGTATGTTAGACGTGTGTGAAGTTGTCAAAAATAAACTCAAAGAGGAAGGGCAATTTAGCATGTTTATTTTGCAAAATGATCAATTATATAAAGTGCATTAATAAAAATCTAACCAAATAGCCACAAGGCATATATAAAGAATACAGAAAACTTCTTTCGCTTAGGAAAGGACTCAGCTAATGGAAACTATGTCGTATACTTCAGTAACAGTACCTGTATAATACTTGGGCTCTTCTCAAAGGAGCCTGCAAGGTAATGCCATTGCAGTTCTGTCTCCAACAAGACTTCATGGGACATAAGGAAGGTGATTTTGAAACTTATTTGAAAGAATAAAGAGTAATGGATAGCTGGAAAGTAAGAAAAACAAGAATAAGTTGTCCCTTAGGCATAGAGGCTTCGTATAAAATTATAGTAAAAAACATATTAATAAGATGATGTTGCGCATTGATAAATAAAGCTAGAGTGAAAGAAATGAAACATAGGAAGAAATCCACAGAGAGTAGAAACTTGACTTATCACAGCGGTAGGGTTTGAGGTCCATAAAAATAAAAATAAGATATTGTGTGTGTGTGTGTGTACATATATACACACACACATATATATAATACCATATCTCATGTTTGTGTATATACATATATATACTTACATATATGCATATATACACACATACATGTCACATCTACAATTTCAAACCTTTGATTATACTCTCTCTTTACACTAAATGCTTCAAGCATTGAACTCAGAAATTGAAAACATAAATATGGAAGCCCAAACCACAAAACCACAAGGGAAAAATACCTACCTAGAAATGAAATGCTGAAGAACCGCAATGATTTTAAAATGGAGGACACAAGTAAGGTCCATTAGGAGAGTGAAATAATATCCTACGAAGCAAGAACATGGGGTTATAGTATATTACAATGTACAGATGCAAATAAAATACACATAAGCTAAAATACTTGCCTATCCCTAGGCCTCTTGTAATTAATGAGTTTCAATGAATTAAATTCAAGAAGTTAAAGAAAAGGAGAAAAAGCTACACACACACACACACACACACACACACACACACACACATACACACACACACACAAATCAGCAAAAAGTCCCCAGAAAGAATTACAAAGACAAGGAAAGAGATGCACGGCTCAGAACACAAAGATGCTTATCTTCTTCAAGGAAGAGAGAAATGTATGTAGGCAGGACTGTGAGGGCTCCAATCCACACTCCCCAGACTCAAAACAGCAAAGCGCCAGGCTTCAGCTCATGTCCTGAGGTTGCTGAGTGACGACTGGCGGGAGCCTATATATGTTCAAAACTTTGGCAAACAGGTTTGGACTCCCCAGAATTTTGAATATTCAAAGAATAGGACCTAGCAAGCTTGAGCTTATCATCTAAGAATCTTGAGTATGTGTAACAGGGAAAAAAATCTACCCCCAGATTTCCATCTGAACCCTCCTGTGCACTCTCTCTGAGGTAATCTTATGCTCAGAACAATGGGATGTCTATAAGAAGTGGAAGACGTTAATCTGTACAAAGGGATACCACATAATACCAAAGATTGTGTATAGGTGAGTTGATATAAGGCGACACCTGAAGGAGAGTTTGGGTCAAAAGAAAAGAAGCTTTAGAAAGCACAACTGTAAGGAGGATTTCGTGTATATAAATTCCCACCCAAGTCAAAAGGTAAGTTGGACTTAGACTGCATCTGTGTGTTATAAAAGAAAGCCAGAGACGGAAGGACCTAAAACACACGCCATTGGTTACCTCTGGAGCAGACATCAATACATGCAGCCATCAAAATCTATGAAGTTTCACTAATCCTGTCTATGAAGTTCTGTTTCTAAAACCGAGTGATGGGGATGCAGGATACCAGCTGACTGTCATTCTTCCTGCTTACATTTAAGTCCCTTATAGAACACAAATGAGTTAATTCACACCAACCAACTGCACTCACTGTCTGCTTCCTTTTCAGAGACCATCAAATCCCTTTATTTCTTTGCCTTGTCGACAGTTTGGTAGGAAACGATTTTAAATGTCCCATCTTAAGCTTAATCCAGGGGGAGGATTTGTTTGAAAATGTACAAGAGGATAGAAAGTGAGCAAGGGCCCTGGGATACCCCAGATGGGGCATGGTGTAAAGGGACAGGGTTTTGAGGGACAACAGCTTTGTCAAGATGCCTCTCCCACCAAAACCTCCTGGCTGGCAGGACTGCCCTGTGTGGGAAACCCCACGTCACTCAGCACTTCCTTAGAACATTAGTGGTTCAAGGAGGCTCTGCATAATAGAGTGTTGACCACAAAATAGGAGGAAGTGGGGCACAAAGGGGCGAGGAGTGGAATTCTAGCGCTGGGTTTCCTCCTAAATGTCTTCCCTTATACACGTGTTGATGTTCTCCCTGGTTAAATATTTGAAAAACACATCATAGTTTATTAGGTGTTTTTCCCCCTAAAAGAACAGCCTGTTCTCATCCAAGAAAGAATGACAGCTCTCTCTACTTATTACATGAAAGTGTCAGCTGACTCCCCAAAGCAGCTTGCTTGTCCCCCCCCCCTCTGTCTTACTCTGTCTCTCTGTCTCTTTGTCTGTCTCTGTCTCTCTCTGTCTCTCTGTCTCTCTGTCTCTCTGTCTCTCTCTATCTCTCTTTCTCACAAACACACACACACACACACACACACACACACACACACACACACACAGGATAGGGGGTGAGTGAACCTGTAAAGTAAAACTGGTTCAGAGTAGAAACTGCACAGGAAATTAAAGACAGTAGCTGGCTCTAATGATGCAGAGGATGGACTGCACTGCTGAGCTTTACAGGAACGAAGGGTGATTTCAAAAACGCTGGCAATACTCTATTTTTTAATTGCTGTTTTGTAAACCACCACGTGTAAATGTTTTATTGGCTCTCTTGGATACATCACACTTTTAACAATACTTTTTCTTGTATTATATTTTTACTCTATTTGAAGTTCTTTCTAGGTGCTAAAATGCAGTGCTCTCTGAGGACCCCAAAGGAGCAGGCATCAGAAGCAAGGTGGAATGCCTCTATGCTTTTCAGAGTTCAGGCTTTTAAACATATGCCTTTAGAAGAAATAGTTTGAAAGTGTAGTCTCCGCCTTTTACCTCAGCCTGAAGAAACAGAGTATTTGCTGAGATGCTCTGGACAAACGTTTCTCAGCTAGGGGTGGGGTCTCAGTACTTTCTCCCCTATCCAAGATGGAACTGGCTTGGTCCTGGATAGGTCTTATGTAGTATCTTTAGCTCCTGTGAGTTTGCCTGTGCATCAGAAACACATGTCCACAGACAGCACTCTTCCCCACGGTTTGGCTCTCTCACCCCCAACTTCCATTCTGTCTCTGCCTTGGTGGGCAGAGGTGAAGAGCCATAGAGATGGTCAATCCGTGGCTAAGCACTGATATCCATTTACACTCAGCACTCTGACACTTAAGGCCTCTGCATTAACCACTACCCACTGCAGACACCTTATCAGACCAAGACTGAGAGCATCACAAATCTGGGGCAGGAGGCTCCTAGTCCTCTTAGGCATCCCTAAGCGGAGGAAGCCCCGCCCCAGTCTCTCGCTTGGAGCAAAGTTCTATGGGTAGATTTTTGGTGGGCCATTATCATTATCATTGTTACTGTTAAACTTTTTTGCGTGAGTGGTACGTGTGAGTGTGCGCGAGTGTTCATGTGTAGGTCAGAGGACAGCTTCTGGGTGTCTGATATCAACTTTCCACCTTGTTTGACTTGGGTTCTCTTCATGCAGCTAGTTGGCTGTGAGCTTCTGTGGATTCTCCTGTCGCCACCTCCTATCGCCAGTAGGGGGCGCTGGAACTACAGATGCTTGCGCTTCTCCTTCAGGCTTCAAATTCCACAGCCAGTCTTGACAGACATTTCTGTACAGAGGCAGTCTCCAGCCCTGCTGCTTTGACTCTGGAGAACAAGCCTGGGCTTTCCCTCGCCTTTCTTTTCTTTTTTTTCACACTAGATGAATTTATGGTATATGCGAACTAGTATTTTACAGAGTTGATTTAGGTAGAGACCAGGCAGATTTCCGTAAGAAACTTCCTATCCTTTCATACCACTGAATTTGTGGCCTGTAATTTTTGCTATTTCCCAATATGCGAGTTTGTGGCTTTTTGAATTAGTGGAATGCTGTGATTTATGAGCTTCCCTCTTTCGACCCTCTCAGCTGACTTTATCAGCGTTCTCTAACGGTATTAGCAAGAGAAAATAAACTATTTTTAGGACTGATGATCACACAAAGTTAAAGCCCAATCATCCCAAGCATGTTGCAATTTTCACAAAATTCTCCTGAGGTTGTTTCTTCTACACGTGGTTTCAGCTCAGAAATCATTGTTTCTTAAAACCTTATCCTAAACACAAGACCATAGGATATGGAGCCTGTGCTCCTGAGCGGCTGCTGGAGCTGCTGCAGCCTCCTCCTCCTCCTCCTCCTCCTCCTCCTCCTCCTCCTCCTCCTCCTCCTCCTCCTCCTCCTCCCCCTCCTCCTCTTCCTCCTCCCTCCTCCTTCCTCCTCCCCCTCCTCTTCCTCCTCCCTCCTCCTCCCTCCTCTTCCTCCCCCTCCCCCTCCTCCCTCCTCCTCCTCCTCTCCCCCCTCCTCCTTTTCCTCTTCCTTCTCCTCCTTTCTTTTCTTCAAAATCTTAATTTGGGCATAGCCTTCTGATGGATACTGGTTTGTGAGGGAAAGAGAGAAAAGAAAAACTTAAACAGAAGCAAAAGAAGCAAAGGACCCTCTAACAACCGAAGAACAGGTGGTATAGGGGAGGGTGGCTGTTCACTTTTATTGGTGGGTGAATAGCCCTGGGTAAGATCAGATTAAAAACCAGCTGTACCATCTCTGTGGATCCGACAAAGGGAAAGATGGATCTGGGTGGGAAGGTCTTAGGGAAGGAAGCTTCAAGTGAGCAGGTTTCAGCATCCTTCAAGCACACCCAGCCTGGGTACTTGCCAGTTCCCATAGATTTCCTAAAAGATAAATGGTGGACTCACCAAGATAAAGGTATTTGAAAAAAAAATTGACTTAGAAGGATAGATAGAATGAACGTTCTCTGTTTTGGCACCAGGAACTCCTAAGTATGCCAAAGGACGTCATTTGGGCTGGAGAGATGGCTCAGTGGTTAAGAGCACTGACTGCTCTTCCAGAGGTCCTGAGTTCAATTCCCAGCAACCACATGGTGGCTCACAACCATCTGGAAAGGGATCCGATGCCCCCTTCTGGTGTGTCCAAAGACAGCTCATGAATCCTCATGAATCTCTCCTGTCAACACCAGCTCCAGTGTAGTCACATACATATGACAAAAATAAATCTTTTTTAAAAAATGTTTCAAAGGATGTCATTTAGTTTATTCATGAACAACAGAAAAAGAATGACTTGGCTTCTAAGGAAAAATTAACTCTCTGGTTCTGAGATGGTCACCTTTCCAAATGCTAGAAGAACCACCCAGCGTTATTCAATAACGTTGCAGCATATCCAGGGACGAGCCCTGCAGAATGACTTGCTGAACCTAAGCATAGGCAGAAAGAAACCTACTCTGGTGGCCCCTAGAAATTCCACTGTTGCCTTAGCTTTGCTCTTGATTTAAGATGTCTTTGTTCTGGGTAGGTGGTTCCTCTCATCCTGTTGGTATAAGCCCACAAAGGCAGAATGTCATCACTGGGTGTTAGACTTCCCATGGGTATTTAAAAGCAAAGGAATATTGGCTCAGTGCTGATGATAATAAATGTAACAGAACTGTAGAGAATCCTCACGAATCTCTCCTGTCAACACCAGCTCCAGTAGGGATAAGAAACAAAGGCTCTGCCACAAAGTGGAGGTTTACTGTGCAGTCAGGAAAAGAAGTATGTAATTTGTGCCTTGCACCATGGATGCCCATCAAATGCATGTATGTACTTGGTATGTACTAAAGAAGCATGCCAAGGCCTCATTTCCTTCCCAAATAGTGGGCAAAGTCAGCTGATTCCCAGGAAGGAAAATCTGGCTTTCTCCTTGAGAAGCTAGATGAAGGGATTAACAGAGATGCTGTAAGTGCTGTGGCCATTAGATTGGTGATGGGGGCCATGCTCCGGTAGGAAATGACAGCCTAGCTGAGAGCAAAGACAACTCTTTGACTCTTTTTAAAGCAGAGTCTCAGTATGGAGCCCTGGCTAGCTTAGGGTTCACTAGAGAGGCACAGGCTGGCCTTGAACTCAAGACCTAAGATTTTAGCTGTGTATCACCGTACCAGGTAAAATGACTGTTTCAAAGATGGAGGCAATTGCTGGTAGACATGGGAGAAAGATAGTAAAAATAGATAGCAAAGATGGCCAGAGGCAGAAACCAGGTTGAAAAGAATATACAAAAGAAGGGGAAACTAATTTCAGTGGCTTAATTTTTTTACTTAAATTAGCCTTGGATTTCCTCTAGAAATTAGATTATGGTATTCCATCCCTGGGACAAGCATTTATCAAGTATGTTATATACTCTAACCATTCAAGTCTAGAGATTCAAAACATTGGTAAAATATTGGGATAGCTTCTATCACAGATTGCAGAGTCCAATAAAACGTGGCCAAAATGAACTTTGAAGAATAAGCAAGGACTCACAAGAGATGCCGTAGCCTGGGGCAACACATGGCCATTAATGATTTCCAACTCAAATGGACCCCCACACGGTCCCTGCAGTTCTCCAGAGTGACAAACACCACAGTTTGATCTTTGAACCATTCAACACCACCCTGCAGCTACTCACCGACCAGAGACAAACTACTTTGTATTCCTCAGAAGAAAGAGGCATGGAAATATTCAGTTTATTGCTGTCTTCCCCACCTCACTTCTTGGCTCCCAGGAGAGGGCCTTCGCCCCTCCTCTCTTCAACCACACATATCCAGACCCTTCCAACCTCACTCAAAACTTATGGTCTTTATCTCCATCCTCTTTTGCATATCGATCAGATTTAGTGTGAAGACCTCTGCTCACTGGATTTAGTGTGAAAGCTTAGCTCTTCTCCATTTGGAAGATCAAATACATGTACACACTCACACACATACCCAATCACCTCCACATGCGGCCACACATGCTCACACATGCACACACAGACAGACATATACACAGGCATGCATACATACGCACACACCCTTTCATTAAAATAATATGCTATCTTCCCCTTGCTTGTCCTAAGATCGGTTTTTATCATCTAGTCCATGATGAATCAATAAACTCCCCCTCAGTCCTCAGCCTCCTCGTGCTCCCTACCCCATGTGATGTTAATGAAACATTTCTCACCTTCAAATAGTCTCATCTCTATATATCAACTCTTTATTAGTCTTTCTCTTCTAGATGTCTTCTCTGGACTTTCTCTGCCTTAAACATTGTGATACCCAGGTCAGACCTCCTCCTCCATTCCTTTGCTCAAGTGATTTTACTTGTGTTAAAGTTTGTCTTCTCTTATTTCTTAGTGCCAGCAAACAGCAATTTTTGTTTGGTCTTTCTTCTGTGTGTCTGCCACTTCTATCCTTCTCTCGACATCCAACATAGCTACAGTCCCATTCCCTCCCACCTGGTGGCAAATTGAGGCTTCCTCATGCCTTTCTCTCTCTTTTGGCGAGCCTCCAGCCCTTCTTCCAAGCCGTGCCAGAGTGATCTTTCTAGGTGATAAATCTTATCTCCCTGCTGCCCTTCTTAAAACACTTGAATGCTCCCCATTGCCTTGAGGATAAAATCCAAATCCTTATGAAAATTCTCATTGCAACACAGTGAATCATTTAAGATCTGTACTCATCTATTTTTTCTAAATGCCTCTTCCTCGTCTTTATCCTTTACACATTCACCAAGGGAAGTTTTCATCACCCTTCACCCACAGCATGATGGCCATTCCTCGTGCTCCTTAAGTTGAGACGACCTGGAATAACTTCTTCAGATGTCTCTACAAGGAAATATTAAATGTATTCTTCAATTTATGCACAAAGTCAGACTTCTCTGAAACAATATTTTTATATTCCTCCTTTTTCTTCCCATCCCCCAGACACACCATGTCCAGGTGAACTTGATTATGCTTTCTTCCATGCACTTAGAACATTTAATTCATCCTGCTAATTATAGTCCTCCTTGGATTGTTTTATGGCCCTATGAAAGCTGTGTTCTTCCTGGGAATGCCAGGACCTAAGCCAGGCATGGCACGGACAGTTAATGTTAGCACTGGAACAACAACGATAGAAAGCATCAGAGCCTGTGATTTGTCTCCTACAGCATGGCGTACGGATGGTGTCATCCTGCCAGAAGGAAAAAAAGAGATCTGATAACTTCTGAACATCTCTATCCGTTATGGCCACAGTGTTATGAATAAGCTTGGGGAGCATTGCTTCACAGAGTTGATGTCTTGCTTTCTGAAAGCTACCCTGGGAAAATCAGCAGGAAAAACAGCCTCTGTCTTGCCACATCATGCATCCTGATGAGGGTGACATCTTGATAGCATCGGGGCTCCTTATCATTCCCAGGTACCTGGGTAAACAGAGATGCAGTTTTAGCACTGCCCCACAAACTCGATCGTTTTCGAAAATACCACAGTTGTTCCGGTGTCAGAGCTTCCTGAAAGTTGGTTTGCCTTGACTTCTAGTGTAACAGAATGAAGGAAATGCACTGCATTGACCAGTCAAGAAAAATTCCTGAAGGTCCAATAGGACTGTTCTGATGTTGGAGCGACTTTCTTTTTATTTTTCCTATCCTTGATTGTGTGTGTGTGCATATGTGTATGTATGTAGATTTGAATGTGTGCATGTGTGTATGCATGTGTATGTGTGTGAATGTGTATGAATATGTGTATGTGTGTGTACATGTGTATATGTGTGGATATGGGTATGTATATGTGTATGTGTGGATATGGGTATGTATGTATATGTGTATGTGTGTGTATATGTGGATATGCATGTTTATGTATATATATGTATATGTGGATATGTTTTTTAGATGTGCATGTGTGTATGTATGCATGTGTGTGAGTGTATATGTGTATGCATGTGTATTTGTACATATGTGTATGTTTATGCATGTGTATGTGTGTATATATCTGTGTGTATGCATGTGTATATGTGTGTATGGATGT
This sequence comes from Mus musculus, assembly GCF_000001635.26. Taxonomy (NCBI): domain Eukaryota; kingdom Metazoa; phylum Chordata; class Mammalia; order Rodentia; family Muridae; genus Mus; species Mus musculus. The sequence continues at coordinate 42,581,177 of NC_000079.6, forward strand.
ATATGTGTGTGTTGTATACTTGTATATATAGGTGCATGAGCACATACATGTATGTATGATGTGCCTGTGAAGGCTAGAGGTTGAATTTCGATATCTTCCCTGGTCATTCTCTATCCTATGCTTTGTTTTGGGACAGGGCCTCCCACTCAACTTGGAACTCACCAATTCTGCCAGCAAGTCCCATGATCCACCTTTCTCTACCTCCCCAGAGCTGAGATTTCAGTGCTGGGGTTACAGAGGACCACACCTCTCAGTAGTACCACTCTCTCAGTCAAACAGACAAACCATCACATTCTGCTCCTTGGCCCCTATAGGCTGGTTCACATATGACTCTATGGGGGCCATATCTAGCCATAGCATAATTAAAAAGTACATTTAAGTCAACTTTCAATGTCCCCATAGTCTATAGCAGTCTCAAAAATGTTAAAAGTCCATAGTTAATAGTTTCTTCTGAGATTCATCCAATCACTTAACTGCAATCTCCAAAGCAAGTCAGGAAAACAGCTGGGCAAACTCCAAACTCTACATCTCCATGTGTGATGTAAAAGCTCTCTTCAGATCTACAGCTCTGTTTTCATCTTTGTTGACTACAACAACTTCTTTCTTTTGAGCTGGTTTCACTCTCTGTTAGCAGCTTTCCACAGCAGATGTTCCATGGCTCTGGTGTGGTGAACATGCTAGGATCCAACTCCAACTTCCCAGCTTCTTGTTCCAATGTCTGGGATCCACACATGATCTTCTCTGGCCCCCCAAGGGCTTGGGTCACCTCCCCAGTCTGCTCTCTGTAGCACTCTAGGTTCTGGTTGACTCCACTCAACTGCTGCCATTGGTTTTAGTGATTATCCCACAGAACTGGCATCTCTAATTTGCTGGAATCCTCCAGTGAAACTAGGCTTCACCAATAGCCTCTCATAGGCTCTCCTCATGGTGCCAAGCCTCAGCTCCTTTGAATGACCCCCTCAGTCCTGGGCCATCAACTGCAACTGAGGCCGCACCTTCTCCAATGACCTTCCATGGCCTCTCACAGTGCCAAGCCTCAGCTGCTCTCCATGACCCTTTCATGCCTTCAAAACCAGTACCACCTGGTGAACCTTACACATTACCAAGTTCGGCTTCAGCATGAGGTACAACCTTAGCTACCACTGGAACACAGCTTCTTTGTGCTCCCAGAAAACACTTCTCAGAGGATTTCACCTCAGTGATGCTGGTCTCTTCTTAATCTCCACTAATTTCTCAGCTCCAGCTAACCAGCCCCAATTGTCCCAGTATTCTCCTTCTCTTGACTCTGAATCCAGAGCTAAATGACCAAAAGCTGCTGAATTCTGCTGCTTGCTGGGACTGAAACATGCCCCCTTATTCTATTAATTATCACTAGCTTCCTGCTATCAATG